>NW_009612285.1:188110-222457 GCF_000690535.1 Cariama cristata
CTACACAATTCCCTGAGGATGGGCAGCGAAGGAGCTTCCTCAGCTCTGGAAAAGCAACTACTTTCACAGCGCTGCTAGAGAGCTGCTCAGTGGAGCCCCAGCCTTGGAATGTATCTGGCTTGGAGATGAAGATTTTCCACCTTTCACTAGAGCTCCAGGGAAGATTTTCATTCATGCTTTGTTAACTGAAAAGCTTACTGCATATTAATTAAAATACACAGGAACTGTTTGAAAGGACTAATATTTGTCATTACCCACAGAAGAATAAAAAATTCTAAAAATCTAAAAAACCCCAATGTGACCACTATAATCATAATCTCGGTGCTTATGTAAAGTACTATGTATCATGCAAGTCTGCAGCTTTTATGTATGCAGATTGTTTGCATAATCCCCTTTCTAAATATCCACTTAACTATCTCATTCAGCTACTACCAGAAAAAATGCCGGCGCTTCCACTGAGTATCGATACAACATTATTACCTTCCAAACTCTCTTTGAGATGGGGTATCACTTAGCATGTCAATATAGCATAATTATGTACTGAAATCCTAAACCGGATAAACACATGATTACTAAAGACGGGCAAAGACAGATGGCCATGGAAAGTACCAGTTGTGCCACAAAATTTTATTACCTATTCTATATTTTAATCTCCCAGGAATCTGCCGAATTTCTGAAATCACCACAGATATGACACTAGGTAAAGAAGGATGCATGCAAATATCTTTAGCTTGCACTTTTATTGGTATTGTCTTTTTTTTTTCCCATAAAAAATAAACATGTTACCTTTCCATCAGTTTGAAATATTACACTGTTTAAAGCTGTGCTAGTTCAACTTTTATTTCTAAATTACATCATTGTGCTTTTATAGTGTAGAAGGATGGCTATTTAAAACCTAAAGCAGTTATTTTATATCAGCTTTATTTCTAAAATTGTTTTTAGCTTGCGTTGATACAGAAAAAACCTAATTGTTAAAACAATGGATAGTCCCAAATCAAAATATTTTTTAAATTTGGTTCCTCTCAAGTGGAAGGACATCAGGTGTTCTGCAAATATGTCCAAGGAAGTCTTTTATACTGAGAAACATCTCTTTAAAGCACAAGTACCAAAGCCAACAAAGCCAACAGTTCTGATTTGCAGCCCCTGAGAAGGAATACAAAAAATGTCTCCTTCGCATCAGCTCCCAGGACCATACCAATAGACATCTGCTCCCTTGGCTGAACCGTGACGGCTGCTGCCCTTAGCTTTGAAATCTTGACCCAAAGACTATAGGCATTCCTTTGGCTGGCCTGAATTTCATGCACTTCCACTATAAATTACTGGTGATATTCAAAGAGATTAGGTCAGAATCTACAGGCTTCCAAGAAAACTTTCAGATTAATCCATCTGAACGTGAGTGCCATTAGCAAAAGGGAGACTATGTTAACCCAGAAATCAGAAGAGCAGCAACAGGTTGTAGGTATCCAAACCACCATCCACTTACGTGGCGCGTACGTGCATAGCAATGAAAGAACGGCCACGCTGACTTTAGCTTTCAGTCATTATCTACCTCGGGTGCCGGGGATGCCCTGTGTCACACAGTCACTGCTGCTCCACCGCCCAGAGCGGGAAACACACCGTGGCTCAAGCTAGAAATCCAACTTTGGCACAGTGTGCACTCACCACTGAGAAGCACTCGTATTTCCCTGGCTGAAAAGGAGTCACAGAGTATTAAAAATAACGGACCTGAATAATAATTTATGAGCAAAAACCTTGGGCTTCCACTAACATCCGTCTTGGTAAATATCAGGCCGTAACAGGAATTTTTTATAACCTACATGAAAGAAGCTTTTGACTGGCCTGTGAAACCCTCTTCGTGAAGCTCTTCAGCATAAAAACTACGTATGAATTTTTAAGCAAAAGACAGACACAGATATTAAAGAGGGAAAAAAAGTCACAGAATGTGTGATCTTAGAGTTACTTCAGAATTCTAATTTTGCACTGGTTTTGAATTAAAAAAATAAAACTCTGCTAATTTACAATGTGACAATACAACTTTCAGGGAGCAAAAAATCTATGTCCTGCTAAATGACTGCAAAGCATCTGTTCGCAGCCCCTAGAAGCCGTAAAACAGGCAAACACTTTCTCTTATAACCTAGCAATTGTCAAAGCAAAGGTATGAGTTTCAAAGAAAGTATGTCCACTTAAATGTTGCTTTTATTATTTTTAGCAGAAGAATATAAAATTTACCTGCATTTATCACTTTTCCTGGAATGCTACCACAAGGGAGTAAAAATGCTACCCAAATGCTACCACACGGGAGTAAAAAAGTCCTACAAATTCAATTTTCTGAAGGTTTCTAAAAGTTCTACCTAAAATTCCACTTTTACTTGACCATGATTCATATAATACGAAGTGTTACAGAACCTGTATTTTAGGTTAAATAACTTCCTCTATTAAAATCAATTCTTTTCATCTTTTTAAGTGTCACTTGCTGAGGTTAAGATCCATTTAAAACCTAAGGAAGCTTTCTAATGTCCTACTCAGCAGATGAAGTTCATTCTCCTAACGACAACACTTAAGTATGAGTGTCAGTGATACAAAAACAATTAATTGGTTTTCCCTCTAGTTTGTTCCCCTTCTCCTCTCATTTCTGTGGTACTAGTCAAAATATATGTGCTTTGCTAAATGACTTAAATCTCAGAAGCTATTCAGAGCTCATCACAAGAGCTGATACTTGAACTTAAAACTTTAATGGCACATTTACAATCTTATAATTCAGAGATAATTTCATTGAGGGTAATTTGCTAAGATGAATCAGATCTAAAAAAAGATAGGGTGGGGAAAAAAATTAAACCAATGTACCAATGAGACACTGTTTAACAGAACACCTTTCCTTAATTCAAATTTCTAATTAACCACTGAATACTTGCAAATCACGGACAACGAACATCTACAAATCAAGCAAAAAGAAGAAAGCCACTGAGCTTGCCATGGAGATCACCTATTAGGCCGTGTAATCTGACCCAATATACTACACAGATGTTTCTGCGTATTTAGGAACCGAAACTTGAATGTCAAGCATCACCAAAGCTCTGGATTCTCATTTATCATTTTTCATGTCTGCATTAATTTTCATCTCTAAATTATCCCTCTGTGTTTACTCTAAGTTATGCAGAATGACTTCCAAGTTGAAACAAGCTTAGCAGCGTCCCCGCTGGTTTCGCCAGAGGCAGCCTCTGTTCTGGCTCACCTGGCAGAGCCGTCCTGATGCCTCACTTCAGCTAATCAGGCTGCTCTCCTTACTATCGCACCAACACTTTTCACCAAGGGGCTAAGTATGAGGTAATTTTTCCATTATGGCAATGTTTGGTTTATGCCAGCTAAGAATTTCTTACTGAAAAAAAAAAAAAAGCCAAAATACCTTCATTCGGATAGGCAACTGCTGAGGGCTCAACACTTCCTTGGGAAATAAAAGCACGGTTCCCGATCTGCCACCTTGAGACAGACCCCAGCTTTTGTGCCACCCACATCGCACAGGAGCCCCCTGGGACGCAGCTACAGGATACTCTGAGGCAAACCTTAGTTTCTCTTAAGAGCTCATTGAATATGTAAATGAGTATTCATTAGAACAGGTAACGCAATCTTCATCTCCCGCTTTGCGGGTGACTACTGTAAAAAGCAGGAGAATCATCTCCACTGCTCTAGCTGTTCCTTTACATATAAATAATTAGAAAGTAATTTAAAAAAGCTCTATCAGAATAAATACCAGTCCCAAGTCCTTAGCCCCGCCCCAAGACTGGAGTTTATAACTACTCCTGTCTCCCTGGTTTACTCACTCGTAACAGATCCATTTAAACTTCTGAGCACTCGGAAAGCGTTTGGGGTGAGGGGAGGCAGGGAGAGAGAGGTTTGACAAAGGCAATGGTAGAAAAAAAACCATCTTGCAGCTCAGATTTTAAAAGTTCTCTATGGATTTGGATGCTCAAATCCCAGTTAATTTTCACAGCATCTTAAAGAAAATATTAAAGCCAACTTTTTGGAAAAGTCTAACTCTCTAGATATGCTGTTTGTACCGTTTAACGAAGCTCACAAGAGAAACAGTGCTGAGGTGAACAAGGAAATGAACTGGAACCGACTTCCTGATTTATCCGTATGTTTTCGGTGCAAGCTACTTGCATTCAAGTCTGAACATAAGTTTACATTTCCCCTTTTACAGATGGCAAATTTAAGCACAGGATATATTAAGTCATTTTCTGTAGACTATATCGTAGGCCTGTAAAAGGAGAAACCCAGTACCTCAGAGGGATGAGGAAAATGACAGCACTCAGCAGTATACTATTGCGCTCTGCTTTACGGTGATGAAACCAACAAGTTAAAAGCACATCATTTATATTGTGGTATAACAACTTACATTCGAAGGTACAATAACGGACTAACAGCAGCATTCCTCTCAGATACGCAAGACATTGGTACTACTTATTGGTAAAAGACATTGGTAACACATGGACACATCTTCGTACTTACGAGTTATAATGCAAGTGACACAGAAAGCACAATTTAACATTATTAAAATTGATACACTAATGAATCAATGTACTATTCTCCACTTTTAAAATAAATTAACTTACATTTTAATCTTTTCTTCTTGATTTACATTTGTACTCAGCGTGCTGTGTTCAAAGTTCAATATGCTTTCTAGCAATTGGTTCTCTAGGAGTATTTACCAGTCAGCTAATGGTGTACTATTGCCTGCTTTTACTTTCCAAGCATACCTCAACTGTTGTCATTTCCATCGATAAGCAAACAGAACTTCTTTTGCATTGACACAGCCAGCAGTCACCTTAAAACCACCTGGTAGTAGATGCTTTGTAATATACCCATGACTACTCCATGGGAAACAGCTGCAGTTTGAACTAGAGTAAATCAGGGCACCGTAACAGGCAATTATTGTGACAAAGCTCTGAATTTAAAACGTACAACTCTACAGCGTGGGAGTCAGCCCAAGCGTCAGGCCAGAGCTGCATGCCATTCAGCTCAAGATCTCTCTAGCAGGCTTGCACCTAGGGCACGTCTACAAACCAACGTACTGTACGAGTCGGCATCCTGAAAGGAAAATACAGACCTTGCGTACAGCAGCCCATGAAGAACCAAGGCTTCTCACGGAAAGGCTTGGGCTAATCAATCTTCTGGATGTCACACCTGTGATGCCCCTCTCTGTGGATGCGCATTAAGAACCACACCGTCAGCTACCACAATTACAAATCACGGCTGGTTTATGTCATCAGTAAGGTACACCCAACTAACGGCCGTTCCTTGATGAGGTTCAAACTTGACAGGACTACTTAAGATCCTACTAGCTGGGCAACACAGTCGTTTGCTTTTCTGACTCCTTTCAGCAAATCTACCCAGTCACCACACAATTTCTTGATGTCACATATCAGTGTAATTATTACGAATTTCCCATAACAGAGATCCATATTTTCTCAGAGCTGGTATTCCACTAATGTCTTTTCCCAATAAAATTTAAAAATCAATCTATGAAATAATTACCAGTCACAAGGATGTTACGGATATTAAAGGAAATTTTAACAAAAATGGAAACACTGACTTGTGGTATCTTTTTTCAGCATAAAACTATAAAAAGACTTTTATGTGCTGTAAAAACATTTATGTGCTAGTCTTGCCTGTGTTTTGTCCCCATGTTCGCTAAAAGTCAACTCTATGACAGGACGTAATTTCCCTTGTACCTACAATAGCGGTGAAGAGTGTTTCTTTGCTATGTCTGAAAGTTGGATGGAATTACAATGTCAGAAAAGCCTATGCACATAGTTTTGGCTTACCGGTCCTTTTTCTTCTTATCTTTTGTCCTGACATATATATGGCCTTCCTTGCGCTAAAGTTGGAGTTACCTGTAGAGCTACAGCTACCTAGTTACCAAAATACATACCACAGGTATTTGTACCCTTTACCAACGGCACAGAAGGGACAGTTAGACCAGGGAGAAGCAGCATCTGCAGCAGTCTGCTGTGTCTACGCTGGATTTTTAAGTAATGTGACCCGTACTACTGAAACACTTTGAACAAGAGCATAACTTTTAAGTATTTATCTTCTGTAAGTAACTAGATTCCAGCAAAACAATGACAGTCCATATTTTAATAACATTTCAGCTGTAGAAAAGGAATCCAGAAAATGTCAAAAGCCCTATTTAAGAAAAGCTCTGAATACATTTGAATCTCTCTCTCACTGCATCAACATCATCGCACATTAATTCTCCTGTATATGGACTCCGTGTGCCATTTGAACCATCTTCTATGAACGCCATATCAGAAACTAGGTCTTACCTAAATATTGAATTTATTTCACCAGAAACATCCCCATCTCACCTCAAGGCACTTGGATAAACTCATCAGAAAAAAAAAAAAAAAAAAACAAGCCACCAAACTTTAAGCTTTCACTGCAGATTGTTCCTGAAAAACAAGAAGTATGTGCATAGCTTAACGATAGCACTCCCATTACAGTGAGGAATGCCATCGCGTCAGTTCCTGCATTCTCCCTGCTCCAAATCTATCAATCAGAGATGTCTGGTCTGTCACATAAACTGGGACAGAATTCAATCAGGCTGTGTTTATGAAACACAGACTACGATATTACCCAGATCTTCCAGTGTCATATTATAAAGCGAATGAACTATAAAGGAGAAAAGTATTTGAAAACCTGAAGACAATGGTTTTTTTTAAAACTTCTATTACAACATCTCAAAAAAAAAATGAGAATGTAGAATTTTTCACAGCGTATTTTAAGATTAACTAGAACAACTTTAAACCATCTAAGCTCAGGAAGCACCATCTTTAAAAAATACTACTGCTGTGACTTTTTGGGGCAGTATGATTCTAATAAAGGTAACCTCAGAAAGGTTCACACTAGACTGCACAGTAAGATACAGTGTCTTGATACTACATATGATAGTGCACAAGTAATGTGAAAACCATAGTACTTTGTTAATAAAACAAAAAACCTTGATGTCCAACAATTAAATCAGACTGTTCCACTTGTGTGCAATTTCAGACTGCAGCAAAATTTATCATTACTCTATCACACTGAGCCCACAGAACAAAATACATCTCATCAAAGTAAATTACTGAAAATAAACGAGACATCCAAAGAACAGAAGAAAAAAATCATTAACGTATCATTTTTATAAATAGACATAGTTAGATAATGAGGTGCAGAAATACTAAATCACACGACCAAATGTCACACACGAAGCCTATGGCAAATCTGAGATGGTAACAGATATGCCAAACCCCTACCACACAAAACTTTCCTATCTCTAAGTTTATACCTGGGCAGCCCTTGAAAGAACTAGTTTAACATTAAGAGGAAATGCAAAAAAATATACATTAAGTTGTTCAGCCTGGATAGTATTTTAGATATAGTTTACCCTGCTTTGTTTGAATACTTGATTACTTTTGTTTTAAAACATCTCTTTGAAAAAACACACTATTGTCACTGTAACTAACCACAACTAGAACCTGTTCAGGAAAAGGGTTTATTAAATAACTTTAGGTGTATTAAAAAAAAATAATCATACATTAGTCTGTCTGGAGTGATACTGGAGCTCCCTGCTTAAACAGGCAGGCAGAAAGAACTGCTCGTACTTGTTATTCAGTGGGGGGAAAAAAAAAAAAAAAGAGACGAATGTTAACTTGTGTCAAATATTTTTAAGTGTTATGAATTTACATCAGCTTAGGAGTATATGCTTTTGAACACTGAATTTTAAATTGGGTTAGTTTTTTCTTCTGTTCCTTAAAAATCCCATTAAAAAAAGAGAAAAATACGATGTCGCAGTGTGAAAATGAAAATACAACAGACTGACTTTTATAATCCAGGAAGTGTGACACATCTTCATGATGAAAGCTGCAAACTGCTGTTTGCCTATGCTTAACTTTTTCATTAACAGACATTGACTTACAGGTCTTGTCTGTGAGCAACACCAGTTCTGATAACTCTGAGACAGAAACATTACTTAGATGAAATGACAGATAGTGAGGTGTTCCTTGTTTCTCCTCCCATTCCATCTCAAAAATGAAGTCCTTTTTATCTTGCACCATCACAATAAAAAAAAAGTTTGTCTATTGCTTACTTTACAATTCCTTCTGCAATCAATATCAAAGATTTAGTATGTCAGTCTTAGGAAGAGATCCAGCCATTTTGAAAATGGCACTGTTTAAAAACATATATATATACACACACGCATGAAACAAACCTGACTCTTAGTTGGTCTCTTTGCTGTCAATATTAAAAAGTCAAACACCACTGCGGATAGTGGATGAACTAAAAAAGCACATACTGGATGCCCAAAACACCTACAGAGCCAAAGGGAAAACTGGGGACTCAAACCAAAGACATAGTGACTACATGCACTCAAAAATGCCAACTGGACAATGAATGCAATGTGTTGACTGGGTTAAAGTAAGTTCTGACTCCAGAGAAACATATCAGCACAGCAGTGGTATTTGGTGGGTTTTTTGTTAGCCTTTTGGACTACTATATGAAGCCTTTCTATGTGGAAAAAATTATTTTTCTAGGTAGGTATAGAGAATACCATTCCCAGAGAAAAGCACTATTTTACAGCTGAGATTTTCTTATTCTTTTAGTATTTTAGTTTCACTTATTAGAAATATAGTTCTTAAATAAAAAAAAAATAATGCAGTAATACATAATAGAAGCCTTCTATGTTTTTAATAGTGTGAATACTCCCAAGCTTCAGCTCACCTTCTTGGGAAAAAGGGAATGGCAGGCAGCAATCCTTTCTGCGTGTCGCTCACATTACAGAACATGGGAACCGCATTACGCCAGCTGTTTTGCTCAGGAATGAATCAATATTGGCAGGAGGGTCAGACCAATATATTGAGATGGTATTTACTCTCCGATCTGTCATTCTTCTCTCTGCCCTGACGCAGCCAAACCGTAGAAAAGCTGGTGAATCACCGCAAAGGTATGCGTGAGGCTGACGTTGCCACCAGAGGACAACTCCAAGGGCAGGCAGGGGCAGAAGCAGCAGTGCTCGCCCTGGGAGGTGCCTTCAGCTGCACCCCGCTCCCTCCCCTCCCCACACCCACCCAGTCTAAAGGAGCGGCCATCTGTTTCATTTTCAGATGATCCAGTTCCTGACATCACAAGTTAGAGCAAATGAGGCTGGCACTTAGCCAGACATAAGAGTATAACTTTTTTTTTTCCTTAAATTGCTTATTTGTTTTTTAAATTAATATGGGGGGATTACACATTGTGTTGATCCGTTACTTTTTTTCTATTTGTAATATTTTAATGTAATTATTTAATGGCTTGAGGCCAACAACAGATAAGGTTGTGTGCAAACACGGCAACACCCACAAACAAAGTACACAACTAGAGTTGTGATTTCATACGCTTAAAGCCCAACAAAAGCTTAACAACCATTTCAGCAGCACTTTGGTGTCAGAGGAATATGTATTTCATTCCCAATTTTATAAAATATGATGGCACCCTGATCCTAGAGGGTGACAGAGACAGCAACCCCAGACGCTTGCTCATCAGTTAAATGTTTGTTAACCTCTGTTTCCCAGCTCCACAGCAAACAGGCACAGTCCTGCTTGCCAGATGATTTCCCTGCAGAAGCTTGTCGCTGTAGCAACCCACTGGCACAGCTGAGTAGATGGGAAGGATCCTCTCCCTTGGCCTAATCAATAATTTGCCTAATGTGGCCCAGAACACCATTAGCCGCCTTTGCAGCAAGGGCACATTGCTGGCTCAGTGTCAACGTGGCGTACGCCAGGATTCTCCAGGTCCTTTTGTGCAAAGCTGCTTTCCAGACAGTACCTCTCCCAGTTGCCATGGTCGTTCAAAGGTTACCGGGAATGGCCTCACAGTGACCACAGCCATCTCCCCTAGCGCTTGTGGGTGCATCCCACCAGGGCCCACGGGCTTACGTATGTCCAGTCCGCTTAAGTCTTCTCTAACCTGATCCTCTTCTACCAGGAGTAGTAGTCATAGTATATTAGTTACATAGAGATAATTAGTGGATGTATAAATGATTAGTACCTTTGTACAGATCAGAAACCAAATCACAGGTTACAGAAATTATTTAAAACAAAACCAAAACCAGAAGTGAGGTTTTAGTCCAAAAACTGAGTGCCAACCTAGTGCTGCTATTCTGTTCTTTAAGGAACTTTCTTCCAGGCAGCAAAACAGACTTTAATCTCTCCTACCTGGAATTCAGCAGCAAGGGTCTTTTCTTGCTCAGAACATTTTTCTCTATTTAATCAATAGATTCATTTCTATGTAACAAAACACAATCTGGACTTTTAATCAAGCTGCTTTAAGTCCCTGCTTTCAATTATAACCAGATAAACAATCATAACCAGCGGAAGCTAGAGGAGGTATAAAAGAGAGCCTAATTTGACTCTTTTTTTTCCTAAAATGAAAACGTTGTGTTTTCTAGCTTATCTTGCATTGTAGCAGCATCAACATCTGTACATCCAGTAAATATTCTCATGTCAACAACATTAAAATTCTGCTTAATTGTAACAGCACAGATCAGTTTTCCTCTGAACTGTATTACTAAAAATGCTTCTGAAACATCATTGCCAAATGGCTTCTTCAAATCTCTACAGAAAGGGCACTGCTCATCGAGAAACAGTGTCAGATCTTCGCTGTCAAAATTAGCCACAGGGGACACATTTCGCCATCTCATAATGTTTCTAAACCTTTTGAAACACTTCTGTGGTCTCATAAAGATTTCCCTTGACACCCTGTAAACAAAAGGTCAGATCTGCATTTACCCAGGTTCCACAGTTATGGCAGATTTATCACTGCATTATCTGAAGATATGGCATGGGCAAGCAAGCTGCAGCACTGTATTTCATTTCAAACGGCTGAGGCCTCCAGCTTTTATTTTGCCCTTTTTGGTGTGGGTTTTTTTTTTTTCTCCCCTCTTAGCAGAACTGAAAACAAAGCTTAACAGAACATTTTAGCTTGTCTTCTACATCACCTAAAGCATTCAACTGAAAAATTAGAGATAGAACAAGATATTTGTGTAAAGAAGCACCACCAAGAAATTTTGATTCTTCTGCTAGGTTTAGCTGATGAGTAGTCTTGAAGTAAAGTAGTTATACAGGAATACACTTTTGGCAGAGAAATTAGTCCTGATTATCAAGCGTCAAAGGAGCAGTAACAGTATAAGCGAGCCTGGAGCAGCTTTCCATAGTACAGTACAGTTACTGTAAATCAAACAGCAAAGAAACAATATTTGTCCTTTCCCATTTGTTTACTTTGGGCATTTGACACAAGTTTCTGTGCAGTTTGTTTCCTCTGCAGCGCCAATTCTCTCCGTTGTCTCTTCCGTCAGCCAGCACCAGGCACAAGCGACAGACCAGAAGCTGTTTTTAAGTTTTTCCTTCCACCCCTCTCCCCGCTTCCCTTAATTGGCTAGGTTCAGGTCCACGTTTTCCCTTTAAGCTAGAAATTGCCTGAGCTCTTACTGCTAGGTTTTAGCAACAGATGGCACACTTCCCTCCGAGCTAATTCTGAACCAGTATCTCAGGGTTGAGATTGCTAGAGGTGTTATCTTTCTGCAGAGATCCTGATTTTATAATCATTACCAACCCAAAGCCTGTTTTAAACAAAAAGTTGTTAAGCTCTGCTGTGGCATTATTCTGTGTCAAACAGCTGCTTCAATCCATCTAAGACAAAGATGTTACTGGAATGCTGAAGATGCGACAGTGAAATATGGTATTAAATGAAGAGTTATTCACTGTTTGCTATCGAGTAAAATATCCTCTCCCAAACTCACTCACAAACAACACTCAAGTTTCTGCAAGTTCTTGCCAATACCAACAAAACAGCTTTCCTCAACCTGGGGTGTAGGTAAAAGTATTAACACACAATTAAAATTAAGGGGAAAAAAAAAAGTAGAGTCTCATGCAATGGGGAAAAGCATGAAAGAAAACTGGGTAAAAACAAAAGGCATCGATCAACTGCGAGGGCAAAGCTGGAGAGAAGGTTAAGACAATTTGATGAAGTTAAAAGGAGAACAGGAGACAGTTCTTGGCCAATAAAAATGGGGAGAGCAGCGTAACAAATCCATGGAAGCCTGACTGGGTGAGTAAAACAGCGCAAGAAAGAGTGAGGCAATAGGAAGGGCAGACAACACAAAATTGCCTAGTCAGGAAAATGCCACTAGACTGAACTGTGAAACTGAGATCCGATATTAGGAAATTCAATAAACTCTAGAAAGATGTTGGGAATTTAGCAGATGGGCACAATAAATACATATTTTTAATTTAACATGTTCTTACAATAATTCCAGTATTAGCACCATGGGTCATGAATCTATTAAAAATATGGAAATAAAGGGAAAATGAAAGGAAATGAGCTTGGCTCTCGGATCTCCTGATTCCTTGCGTGAAGAGCAAAATTCAATTGCAACATTTCCTGGGGCAGAGAAAGATTAAAAGAAAATTAATGGTACTCTATGGGCACAAATAACGTTTCATAGGGTTTGTCTGTGGTTATCATAGCTAAAGGCTAAATAAAATATTAAGTTTGAGTGAAAGTTCGAATCATACAATATGCAGCTGGCTCGTGCTTCTTGTTGCCTAAATAAATGCCATTGCACCAACGAGTAAGGAGCTGAAAGCGTAATGAGTCCTACTGTTTTGACCTCTAACCAAAATCTTTATATTTAGGTATCAAAAGGTTAGATAACCTGTTTGGTTTGGGTTTTCCTCCCTTCTTCTCCCCCAAGAGGTGCTGTGGATGCTTAATTTGCACAGATCTTGTACGTAGGAGGCTGTGAATTCTCCCAAAGGCAATCTCCTTTGCCCTTCAGCTACTGTCTTTTAGGCATATTGACCTTTATCCTTATTTATACCCAATACTTTCAAACTAGCATAACATTATACAGAATTTATTTCGTAAGAGACCCTTAAATTTCTCTGCAAGTAGGACATTTCTCTACAGTAATTTAAAATCAAAATTCAACCACTTATCCCCATTAATTAGATTTGTGGAACAACTGGGAACTACTAAAATATGTATGGCATAATGAACAACCTTTGTGCTAAACTTTATTCTCTGGTGTCCTTCACTCCTTTCAATGCAAAATTCACCACATCATCACTACTCACTTCGGCAGGAGTTCTCCTTCTCTTTACCTCTCTCCCTCCCCTGTTCATAAATCCTGCAATTCATCTACTAGCTAAAATTCTGCCTTTCTTCTACACGACATATAATTCAGGAGAAATTCCCAATAAATACTCAGAAGAAGAAAAATATAGATATTGTTGCTTGTAGTTAGCGCGGACCTGATTGTTAGCTTGCGTTCTCTCTGGTAAGGTCTGACATGTCTCTCTGTGTACAATTCGTTGCAAGAGGTTCTCCACTCAGGGAAACCAGGACGATGGTGGCACGGCAGCGTGCAAGCTCAGCAAGCAAACCTCAGAGCGCCAAACTATCTGCTGGTGTTTAATGGTGATGTTCCATCAGTACGTAACTTTGCGATGACAGATGACAAGACCAGACAATCCACTAGATGACCTTTATGTCTCAGAAATTACCTGTGGGATCGGGGAGTGGTGGCTAGACACTGTCCGCCACTAAGAGACTGAAGATGGGATAAAGGGTCTTAAAAAGCTACAGATCTGCCTACAAATGATGCTGGAAGTTGGGGATGTTCTTCAGAACCATCTCTTCCCTTGTTTGCCTGCTAACATTTATTTGAACTGTAGAGCTGGACTCCGCACCATGCTCAGTATAAAAGACTCTTGGAAGATATTTGGAAGATATTCCTCTCCCATACAACTGACACTCAGCATGCTGACAGGTTCCTTCCATCCCTGGACAAGCCCAGTCATTTATAATTTTTTTTTTTTTTTTTAGTAACTAATTCAAAACTAATTCCTTTCTCTGCTCTCATCACTGTTTTTACTCCCCTTTTCATCTCCAGAAAGTGTAACTATCAGAGTATCTATAAAGTTTGATACTAATTACTCATTTTTCCCTTTTTTTTGGTGTTAATATTTGCCTTTAAAAAATATTCTTAAAAACATTTTTGTGAAAAATCAGAGCTAGTGAGATGGAATTGCTTTGAAAGTGATAACTGGGGATTCTCACAAACAGCTGTCCTAATTTTTCTGTTTTATGTGGAAGATAATGAAAAGGTGCAGAGACAAATGGTCAAAAGAGACTCTTCCCTGCTGTTTCTCCAGTTTAAATCAGTGCTTTGATGCCTCAGCTTCAGAGCTGTCCCCCTGCCCCCCATCCCACTGGTATATCAAAATGCAGTCACAGCCTGCAGTTGAAAGTGGACTTACTGGTTCCTGCTGGTGCTGTTTACAGTTTAGAGAAACTGTTTCTGTGGGCGAGAGCATTGCCCATCATCTTTCAGCTTTCCCGTCTGTGTTCATACAACATCAATATTCACCAAATACACAAAATCTCAGATGAATTCTATGGTATACTCAACTCAGCACATCAGAACCAAAAGTCCAAGTTTTCCAATGACTTTTTCTAGAATAGAGAAAGTAATGGTTTTTTTCCTTTTCTCAACATCTGTTACATATTCTGCTGACTTCTTATTCCAGCTGGAGTACAAGACTTAAGCATTTTGCCAATGCTAACGATGCTTCCAAATACCTGTAACTTCTCTACAATGATCTGACACTACTGATAAGTTTGGGATGTAAAAAACACTCACACCTACAAAGAAACTGCCCCAAACCCCTTTGGCTGTTGTGACCATCGAGGTACAGGAACGAACTCAGGAAACAAGCATACGATCCCTGACACTACTGTGATACTGACTGTGATAGAAAAGTTCTTCATTATAAACTGTTGGCTGCTGCATTATCAACAGATGGCAATCTGCCCGCGACAAACTCATCCTGCTTAAGTCCATTCCCTCTACCTCCGTATGCTCCCAACTAATTGCCATTCCACAGAGTCAGATACTTTACAGAACCATAAATGTGTTTTTTAAAAGTACAGAAAAGGTATTTTAGGTATTAAAAATTTGGATTTTAATTTGTGTTGAGGTAGGTTTAGGTAATGAAAACATTCCACTTTGATATTTGGAGGTGGGAAGTAGCGAAAGGCTCGCTATTTCCTGTGACGTAAGAAGTCAGAGAGTAGCTTCAAACTGCTGATCTGGGCGTGTTCAACTCCACACCATTTTACTTTCAGTATTTTGTAAAATCAACTAGAAGTAAAGGATTTTAAACACTATCTGGGAACTCACCAGCAATCCTATAGAAGTCTCCGATTCTGTTTATATACCTACACAGATACAAAGTGTCAGTTTAGAATTTTGTTATATTTGTATAAAACCAGGAGGATGTCAGTGGGTCAAGAATGCACCTGGCCATAGCAGGGATAAAAAAAATAAAAAAAATATTGCTCTGGAAATTGTTCTTTTTAAAACAGGTGATGAGGTTTTTGCTTTAATAACCACAACAAACGCAGAAGAGTGGTCAGAAATACGTGAGATGACTACATACTTTCCACAGTGTGCATCTCAGTTCAATGTGTGCAACGTGCATATATGAAACCATCCAGTATTTTTTGTAGCTTTGATCAACTTTAAACATAGGTTTTAAAAGCGAGACTCAATTTAACCACAAAATATTTACATACAGCTGAAGTGATTTATCTATACAATAGTTGGCTTTCTAACTTAATTTCAGGAGAGTCTATCCTGGAATACTTTTAATACAGGCCAAGTATAGCAGAGGAGGATTTTGTCTGTTTGAAACAGTTGGTCAAAGTCTTTCCTGTAAAACACCTGAATTATGATATTTATACAACTTAACCCTTCCCGTATATTTCACAGCAGCTAATGGCCAACTATACTATTAAATATCCTATGGGTGATACAATAAAAATTAATGCATGTTATTCAATTACTAACTAATTAGAACTATTTATTGGGCTTAACTACCATACTGTGTGATAGCAGAGCGGTGATTTCAATGAACGCAGTAACATATTTTATTAATCACATGGTAATTATTGTAATAAATTTAACTAGAAATGGTATTAGGGGATCATAATTCTAATCACCATCCTTTATTAAAATTCTTGTTAGAGTCAGACAATTACCAACAATCACGAGGAGATACTCTGCTGATTGCTCGTGGTGGAAACACAGTACGAGTCCACAAAAATCGGAGTGGAGGGACTACGAGGACGACACGGGAGCATCGCTTGCCCCTCCTCAGACATTTCGAAGGAGGTAACAACTGCGGGGGGGGACAGCGGTCGTGAAGGATCCGGCTCCTGCCCCCAGCCCTGGCAAAGCCAGTGGGCTCATCAGAGCAGGGACGAGCCTCCCGATAATTACACATTGCCATCGCTACCCTGCCAGGCCAGTAAGACCATGCTCCCCAGAAAAACTCTCTAAAACAGCTTTATTTGCTGCACACCCATTTATATCATCACCGTTACAAAGCACAAAAAAAAAAAAAAGGGTCATAGAAGTGGCTACGTAAGAAACTCTTTGGGCCCATGTCGGTAACAAAAAGTAATAACCAAAAATTAGGACTTTAAGCAATTCTTATTTTGATAGCAAACTGCTCCTCTCCATATGTTATTTATTGCTTTCATGTGAACGAGACAACAGGTCTGGCCACGGAGGTGTGATTTTATCTTGCTTTAGAGATGGCAGGCTCCAACTGAAAAACTACAGTGCTTTTAAACAAGATGAGGGTTACACAGGTTGCTGCTACAGCTCTATGCAAAGCTTTTGTACAATCAAATGCAAACAAGCATATATTTATGCAGCCATTCCCATAGTCTTAAAATGAAGGTGTTTGCAAAGACAGGCATTTGTCTGGTAAATAATCTGATGGGCCAGGGTGAAATTATGTCAGTTTGATGGCACTTGTTTAGTTCCAAGTACTGGGAGAGTTTGGTTTGGGTAGATTCTGCACCGCACAGGAGGAAGGAAGAAAAAAAGAAGAAAAAGGAAAAAAATAGAGTTACTTGAAGGGATAACACGAGCAGAGCCTGGCAGGTGTGTATGATGTTCTTCCAGAGATCACAAATACATACACGTCGGTGCAATTTACACATGCAATTCATTACCAGCATGTTTTGTCTCCCATGCATCCCAGTCTAATAACCTAGCAATTAACTGAAAATCCCAAGATTTCCGCATCAAACTATTATAATACCACATTATGTAAAAAAATGTTAAAACCACCACAGTAGCCTGACACCTCATGGTGTAAGAGCTGTGGGCTGGCAGGTCTTCACCGAAGTTGATGAAGTCACGACAGCATGGAACTGGTGTAAACTAAAGGAGACTGATGCTCCCTTTTAGAATACAGTAATCCAAGAACTCAAAGCGCTCTCAAGAATCATTTTAGAAGCTGGAACCAGACAGAAAATTCACTGTATGTGCTGGCCTACAGGAGGAAGCTGGGGGGAGGCTGCAGCGACCTGCATCAGTGTTTTACAACTCCTCCATCAGAGACAGACAGCCTGGATCGTATGCTAAAATCAAAGTCCAGGACAGCAAACAACCCACAATTTAGGCAGCTGAAAGGCAAAAGGCAAAAAGCCTCAAGGAAGTTTTATAATCACAACCTTATCAACTAACACACACATTTTTATGAGAAATATCTGCGTAGGTGTGCCTGGTTTCCAGAAGAGGATATCATGCACGCCATTAAATAGGTTCTGGAAGAACTACACCATGCAGTTTGCATAAAGCAGGTAATTTTAAAACAAGACAGTAATACAGTGAGTTTAGTTTCAAATAAGGTAAACTAGTTTTTCCTCTCCCACATCCACAAAAAATAAAATACAATATAGCTAGGAATATGCATACAGGACTGACATTGTACTATAATGAGACATTCAATAATCGGTTATATTTTAGTATTCATTTTGTGGTAAGCATTTAAAAAAATAAATACCAATATACAACAGGGTTTCTCTATGTACGAAGCTTATTAAAAGACAGTAAAAATTCTGCCTGTGCATTTGCAGCAAAATGAGGGAACAAAACAAATGTTAAATTACTTACTTGTTCCAGGAAGCACACAAAGATTGACTCAAAAAAAATCCACATCTTACATACTTAAAATATTGTATTAGACATCTATTTCATCAACATACTGTATTTTTATCTAAAGTACATTTTAAGCTTCTTATTTTTAAATTAACTGAATCTCTACACTTTCAGGAACTTAGCTGAATTTTTCTATTGTTTGTGAGCAGATGCAACATGCTTATATTTAAAAAAAATTTCAACCTATGTTACATTTCCTTTGTACTGAAGCAGATTATCTAACCCTTAGCTACACAGCAGCTGGGATTTACTTTTCTAAACAAAAATTTTATGCTGGCAGCATCAGTTCTGCTTCATTTGTGACAGACCCACAGATATATTTTTTTTTTTGTTTGAAAACAAATGGAAATGGAACACCTGGTAGCTGTCATGTCAAAATAGTGTATTGCAAGCCCACGGCACCCTCCATACCTAGGGACTTCTTGCATAACGACAGGAGAACTCCTCAGTTCTCGTCTTCTCCTCCTCCTGCAAGAGCTTTGCAATAGTCTACTGCTCATAATTTTATATAAGCACTAGGCCATTACTGCCCCACTATTAAACCACTCTGGACTGTCATCCAATAACAAATGCAGCAGATCAATTGTTCTATCAAGTCTGACGCTTTTAAGTCTTGAAAAAATTTGTCTCCTACATCTCTCGATTTTTGCGTTTACAAAGTTCGCAAAAACTACTTAAGAACACATTCCTACTTGCAACTTCGTACCTCAAAAAAAAAAATAATCCTTTTTCATCTCAAAAATATATGGGACTTTCCTGGTCACAGGATACAAGAGAAATTCTCCAGAACTTAGACTACCACAAATAAGTGACACTCAAGTGTTTGACTGTACTTTTATGGTTTGGTTTTTTTTTTTTTTAATTTCTTGGAGTCTTAAGTTTGGAATTTTACTCTTTATCTCTCTTTCTATTGCCCTCCCCCATCTTTCAAGAGTTGATCACCAGAATCAACAGCAGCAACTCACATTTTTCTAACATTTGCACTAGACCAGCTCTGTTGTTGGCTAGTAACAGAAAGCTGCCATCCTTTAAGTGCTCTAGGTCTGAAAAAGATACCAGATAACATCCTCATACAGTTTCATTAGCTATTAAAAAAAAATAATCTTTCACTCATGAGAAAGTACTTAAAACTCAGTTTGTCCAAGAACAAACAAGTGCTGTGGATTCTGACTCCAGTTGTAAAAAGGAAAAAAAAGCACAAACACAACCATAAAGGGACAGTATTTTATTTTTGAGAGGACAATCTACACTTTAAATATTCTCATGCTATGTTTCCTAGGAATTTAAAACACGAAAGCACTTTTGGTGTCCCCTCTCTTTCCAAGCTTTGGATAAAATAAAAACAATTTTGTATATATGGAAAAAAAAACCCAAAAGCCTATTTTTCTTTTGTCAGCAATCTTTATAAAATACCATAAAGAAAATATAGAGATGGTAGCGTTTCTAAAAGTATCAATGTAACAGTCAGCAAAAAGAAATGCTGATAGCCAGATCTGTAATTGCTATATCCATTTGTTCTCCTACTTCTTGCTTGCAGCCAAATCCTGGACTAGCTAAACACTCATACCAGCAGTGGTTTGATCATTTGCTATGAGAATTACAGACACATATCTTATATCTTCAAAGCCGTTGTAGAAACACAGCTAGCTGGCTTTGTAAAAATACAGATGGAAACAGAAGTGTTAGAGAGCTCTCTTGTTTTTTCCCATTATTCTTGAACTATGTCCCTTTCTGCTCAGGCAAACCAACAAGCATACACAATGAATGCAAATATCCATACAGATCACAAAAATCATAGCCATATTTGCCTAAGGCACTCAATGTAAAGACAGGACTGAAATGTTGGGAAAGTACCTACTATTTTGAGCAAGATGTTTCTGAGCACTGAAAACATAGGGGTGTTTTCCATTTTTCTCTAGCTGTGTCTAACTTGATACAATGCAAAAAACACGCAAGAGCTTTAGAGTCCTCTTTAATAGGACTATTAAGATTATTGAAGCAGAACATTTATCTGGTTTTTAGTAATTTGTAAGTAAATAAATTAAAAATGCATTGAACAACATAAGGATTCATCCACATAAAAAATAAGAAATCTAAGTTTACAGTAACCAAAAAGCAACCTGCCTGTGCAGAGCAGCAGCAATCAGCTTTTGGTCCTGCTCAGATCTGTGTCACCAAGAACTAGGTGACCTTCACAGGTTCCTTCCCAAGCTAATTTTTCAGCGATTCTAGGGAGCTGTGGACCCAGAGGCCACAAGAACATCAAGTAAAAATTGCTAAGTAGTACATGGAGCTTAACAGTGAAAACTGCTGAGATGAACTGTGGAGTTCTGAAAGACAAATTCCTGCACTAGGCTTTTAGAGATAACTGCAAACACATCTGAAAGGTACTCTCACATGATCTTTCCAAACCATTCAGCAGCTCTAATTGTTAAATGCAATTTAAAAGTAACCAATTTATATTCCTTTGTTCAGTAGCAGAACAACACAATCTGTCTTTAAAGTCCACAATGAAATCCTGAGTCACATTAATGGATCCTTCAGCCTTGAATTTGAATTCGAATTCCTAGTCCTCATCCTTTTATACATTCTCTCACTGATATTTCCCCTACATGCAAGAGATAACATCTTAAAATGTGTTCACATGGTGCAAAGAACAAGTCACAGTACAGAAAAGAATCAGACCTCAAAAATCAGAACCATCATCTACACTCATTCCTACACTGACAGCCATCAGCACCCCAAGTCACCTTCACTCCAGTGACACCACTCTGACACCTCACCTTTGATGTTCCCTCCAATGCTCTTTTTCTTGCTCTGATGCTAAGGAAATTAGAGTATCTAAACTCATCACTGGACCTCAAACTCCTCCCTCCCCACCTTTGGCATGTATGATTTTCTTGATTCAAAATGCCAGAGACAAAACAGGGAAAATACTGCTTCTCCTAACTCGTTGCAGAGTTCCTTGATGAAGGACCTGGAACACCCCGCTCCCTTCAGAGTATCTCTGTCACGCACCGAAGCAGCATTCATTCACCCGACTCTCTGGCAAAAAGTCTGAGAATTTAACCTTCCTTTATCCTAGGATTTTGCCAGAACCGATTAAAAAACCCATCTATCAATCCATAAGTGAACTACCCCACTTAATTTTACTTAAACAAAACACCTTTCGCTCAGAAGATGGAGACTTTCAGGAATATTGTATATTCCTGACTCACTGTGTGCGTTTGTACTGTCGGTGTGCCTCAGCCTCCTGACCTTACTGGAGTCAATGACCCGCACATAAAGCCACTGCAAAATTCAATACCATCAGCAACTTCGTAAGAGAACATGTTGGAGCTATAAACAGAAAAAGAGCCTGAATGATATCATGAGATCCTACAAACGGTGCCTCAGCTACACAGCTCCAGCAATCCTTTTCTAAAGCAGATAGCCGTTGATACACAACATTTAAACAATTAGTATGAGGGCCAGTCATTACAATTTTTTCCAGGAACTGAAGACAACGTCAAAAACATCTATGTAATGTACTATATATCCCCACCAACGAGCGAGACCCCATTTAGTTGAGAGGAAAAGGAGATTTCTTAAAACTAACAACTCGGTATGCATATTGAAAAGGAAGTCTAACAAACTTCTCTTTCTAACATATCTATCAGTCTTTAGCAGGCTACTTGGACTAATATTTCAATGTTAATCCAGCATTCTTCTGAATTGCTTCCTATCAATGGTATTTTTAAGTGGCAAAATTTCCTATGGGACAAAAAAGAGAGAGGGAAAAAAAATAGAGGGCAGCATTCTACACTAAAAATAGACATGGCTCATGAATAGATACATGATCTGACATGAGATTTATCTGCACTTACGAAGACTGAGTAACACAGATGGGATTACCCTCTTCTGCAGTTAGACTCCGAAAAATGGGTAAAAAAATCTTTTATTTATTTAAAATTATTTCTGACATGTCACAATCGTTATTTAGCTTGGCACAATATAACTTGTATTTTTATCGAGAAAAAAAGAACAGTTAGAAAAGATTTAGTCACGCTATATACAATCATTCATGAGAAGTGTATGTTAAAGACAATCAAAGCAAGTGTTAAAGTTACTCAAATTATAGTAAAACAGCCTTTGTTTCACAGATAGCTAAGTATCTTTCTCATACTTTTTTTTAAAGCTCTCAGTACAGATCACGTTCTCTAAGTAGTAATCTGACTCACTGCTAACCTCATTAGTAACTTATAATAAATGTTCTTTTTGTGAAGAATCCTGATTTCTCCATCAGATTAAATGAAATGTATGTAACTTTCATTAAGCTTTCATTACATGCTTATGAAAGACTATTTTGATTATAGGATGAGAACATCACACAATGCGTAGGCTACAGATAAGAACTTACTAGAAATAAAGAACCCTCTTCATCTGTCATTGATCTAGGATGAGTAATTTACTTTATCTCTACCAGTATTTATCCATCTGTAATAATGCTTGTCCGTTTTCTATTCACAAATTTCCTTTCATCTAACCCTTAAGTTTTGGAAAACCCTTCTATGTTTTGCTTCACATTATTTGGAGACACTTCTTACAAGTGATTTCCTCCCGCAGGTCTATAAACCATTAGATTTGACACACTATCTTAAAAAGATTGGGAAAACGAATTTTTTGGTTTTCTACTTGAGTGGAAAATGTAAAAATTCAAATAAATGTATCAAATAACTTCCCTAGTTAAACACATCCTCAAACTTGCCTTACTCAAGAATAGGATTAGGAAAGGATTCAAGTCACTCAAACTAATATTTTAATGCTTTTCTGAACTGCAGAACCCTGGCTACAAACCTCCAAGAACAGACACCTCTGGTTTTCACATCTTCCTTTACTTAAATGTGTCAAGCCTCAATTCAATCCAATGACGTGCCGTGGAATCTATCATGTTAATACAGCATTATTTAATTAAAAAAAAAGTATTTGGTTAATGAGATCACACCTATCGTGCACATGGATTTGAGGCTTCAGTCCTCAAATGGGGATAAGATGCACAAGTATGATGTAGTTTGCAAAGAATAACGTTTACACAGCAGTTTACACTGCCATCTTCAAGTAGAAGTTTGACAAGTACTAGCCTAAGAAGTGCTTCCTTTTCAAGCCTGAGGTCTATTTTTATTTCCAAATTGTAATATAACTTGAACAAAATAATGTTTGCTAGCTCACAACTAGTATGTGCCAATTTTGAAACAGGTTTGAAATGAAGGAAGTGCCCTATTTAACTCCTAAACTACAATTTTCAACCTTGACTGAAGTAGTTCTTTATGAACACACAGTATTCACGATACAGGGAACAGTCATCTGCTTATGGACAAAATTTCTTGCGCTGTACCTCCCCGCTCTCCCAACAGGATGGGTGCACATACAGGCCCATGCACGCATATACACCCCAGCCTTCCTACAGAAACAAGGTGACACTAGGGGATAGACCAACCAAACTGGAGCAAAAATGACAGGATAAAAAAAATTTCATATTGGAAAGCCTTGTGTAATAAAAAAAAGGAACTTCCTTCACATCTCTTCAAGGGAAGGACAGTTTTATGGCTCCTCATACTCTTCTGTCCTTGTCCTTCCCCTGCGGTCAGTAACGGAGCGTTACCTGGCAGAGGCTGGCACCGCATCGCTGTCCGTAACAGAGCAACACAGATTTATATCTGACCTCCTGCTCTTCTGTTCTTTTCCCTGTTCAGAGCTTTAATTATCACTCCCATGCTCACGATTTGGGAAATTCAGCCCTTCTCCATTGTCACTGCTTGTACATTATTTCTCCATGTTTATAGCTCAAGCATAAATTATATAAACATCCTACCACCCAAGCACCACATTAAATTGCAGTATGTATAGTAGGGCAAAAAGGAGCACTGGACAGAGTGTTAATCTGCTAGCAGTACACGATCTGAAAAAAAGAAAAAGGAAAAAAATCTGGAGAAATTGAATAGAAAGAATAAATAGTTACTTTAACCCCATTCATCAATAAATCCCAAATTAAAACAAGTTATGCAAACAAAGGCTCAGCCTTACTGCAAAACATACTAATCGTCTGATCACTCCTTT
Organism: Cariama cristata; assembly: GCF_000690535.1. Classification (NCBI taxonomy): domain Eukaryota; kingdom Metazoa; phylum Chordata; class Aves; order Cariamiformes; family Cariamidae; genus Cariama; species Cariama cristata. The sequence goes on from NW_009612285.1 coordinate 212,298, forward strand.
AGTGGCATGGCATACAATTCAAGTAATTAAGTCTTCCGGCTTTTAAAAATACTGCGTTTCAATTTTTTCTGTTCCAAAATAACTATAAAGTAAGCCTTGCCCTGAGTTACTGTTGTGTCAGGATCTTTATCATCTTCCTATTGCTTAAGCTAATAATTGTTTCTAACACATTAAATAATGTGTATTAAAGACTCCTAGATGCTTAAATGGTTTGCTGTGATACTTTAAAAGCACTCTTCCTAGACCAAGCTCTATCCTTCCAAGGCTAATATCATCTTCAGATCTTTTGGGAGACAATGCACATTCCAGTCACTGGGATTGGACCTTTCTGCCTTCATTTTCTGTGCACATATAAACAATCAGAGAACTATTTACCTGCATGGAGAATACAAAACAAACCAAGACTTTACACTATTACACTGCCAAGTGTGGTTTCTGTAGTGAAAAGCATTTGAATAAATAAACGATATCTATAAGCCGTCCTTGTGTGTGGTCATTTTTTGTAAGCTATTTTGTAGTTGCTGTAGAATTTGTGGCTTAAACACAAATATTAAAGCAGCAGCACTCTTCCTCGCCCCCACAAAAAAAAAAATATTTCAAAAAACCCCCCCCACTTCTTAGTTTGTTTCAAACCCTGATCTAGTGGTTACCTTGTATTTTATTCTGCTGTTTTGTTTGAAATCTATTCATGAAATGGAACAAAACATAACGAAACAAAGACCTCTTTCCAAAACCATGCTGAAGAAATGCCACGTTCATGAGTTCTTCTGCCTGACACACCACTGCCAGCATATTTCACAGTACATTAAAAGGACACAGGCGGAAATGCAACGATAGGGTTTTTATGATAAAAGGGAGCTGTTTGGATGCAAGATGCACCATACTAAAAGACTGCACTCTCTTTATCACAGGATTCCTCCTAGCCCACTAGAAGGTCATGTCAAGAACTGCAACAAGCCCTACACCTGCGTGGGGTTTTGTGGGGTATATTGGGGTGACCAACCTAGGCCACCCCTCCCCGAGGAAAAGACGCGACAAGGAAATTGCAGAAACATCACCAGCACCGGGAAGGGACCCTGCTCAGAGATCAGGTTCATATGAGCTGGGCTCTGGCTACAAACCAAACACATGCTTGAACGCTTTCTCCACCAAACTAAAATAAATATCATCTTCTTTCATCATTATTGCCCAATAAACTATAGCTTTTACTACACATACCTTCCAGCTAATGGTGTGCAAAAACATGGCTTCTCACTTCAAATAGGAAAGTTTAAATCCGTTTAATAGCCTTTAGAACTTTATGATAGGTATTAACTCAGAAAGTACTTACAAAGTTTTAAATTCCTACAAAGTCAGATACAACTGAGGCAAAATTAAAAATTTTGACCAGTCACTATATTTGTTGCTGGTTTGGTTTTTTTTTTTGTTTGCTGTTTTTTTGTTTGTTTTTTTAATGACTTGATTTTTTTTAAGTCACATACAGAATTCGCAGCACTGTAATCCCAGGTTATCATGCTAGCAATGCTTTACATTTACGGATTGTAAAACCAAGAGGACACAGCGGTTTTACAGTGAGCATTTAAACAGCTACTATCGTTTCAACATACACGTGCAAAGAGAATACGTGCAGTAAGAAAAGTATATGTAATTAATGAAATTTCTTCACTGGCAAATCTGAAATATTCTAGTATTGGTGCAGATCCAGAAGCATGGCATGGTCAAAACTAGGTATTTCATATGCAACCATGTTTTGGGGACAGAAGTTTACGGTACACAAACAGAAGGTACAAAGATGTAGTGTCTGAAGGGAAGTTAAAAAAACCAAACTTTTCTCTTATTTGGAGAGTGTATTTTGGTTAATTGTCAAATAAAGTAAATGGGACGGATGACTGTTATCTCTTAAAAGCCAGGATAACATTTTAAAGTATTATAGCTGCATTTCTAGCTCTGTTATAAATTTCCCTTCTTGCCTTAGGATGGACAGTTTAGTGTCTCCAATCCAACTCAACAAAACTCCAAAGAGCATGTAGACTTCTGCCTACCTTATGTTTCTACCAAACACAGCTTACAGATATATTACATACGTTATTGAATTACAGACTCTGCTTCTCAGAGACCTCTCTTACCTCTCTGAGCTTCTTAAGGGTTTACCTTAATGAGCAAGGATATGTGTACATCCTCAGCTCACATAAGGTTTCTTACATACATAACTGAATAATAAAATCTCAGAGAAAGACAAACATTTACCATATATCTACAAGATGGAGAAACAGGAGGAATACCACTGTTTCAGATTTAGAAAGCTACAGCTGTTAAACCAGAGGAGAGAAAATTTTTTAATAACAACTAAATAGAGGATGTCATAGATGCAAGATCAACGGGACCTATTTGTTTTAATCACTCAAATTTCTTTTATTCAGAGGAGAAGAAAAGCCTTACAAATTCTGGGAACTTGGTTAGGCTGCACCAAGGCACAATACACAGAGAAAATAAGCATTTGAGTGAGGTTCTTCATCCTCCTGTATTTTCTTAGGTAAATACTTGGGTTATTAGTGTTAAGACAGCAAAAACAGACAGGAAAATTTTATAGATGGCCCAACAAGAGCCCACTTGTCTGCTGCATTAATTCAATTTAATATCTTTATTCATCAAATTAAAAATACACACCAATTTAGGCCATTAAATGTTCTTATTACTTGAAACTTTCAAGTTAATGACAACCACAAAGAGCTTAAAAAGTATATAAATGTAAATATAATTTAGAAATATATAAAGCCTTCAAAGACACAGTCAAGGAACTTACACGCTCTTCTTTCTCCAGTACTACTTTTGCTATTTAATACAGCAGACAACACTGCTTTTTTTTCATGGGACATTTAAAGTGGATAAATTGGGATATACACTTTGAATACTCCTCAGGCAGTGTGCAGGTCACTGGACCTTAGATTTTGTTTGTTTGAAGACTTGTGCATTCAAAAATATATTTTTCTAATTGCCTTCTGTCTAAACGGATGCTTGCTAAATGTTGAATTTTCACAGGTCACTTAAAAAGATGTAAGAACCTCTAGAACTACTCATGTTTTCGATCCGAGAAATTTTATTACATTGAATAAGCAATACAATGTGACTGGCAAATCATGTCAGGAAGTTTAACAATAAAATTAAACTAACTTCGCTTGAAAGTATCACTAGATGAACCACCACCAGTGACAAACCATAAGTAAAATTGATCATAATAGAATTCCACCCAGTGTAGATGAAAAGCCTGCTCCAGTAGTGTCTGGACAAGTGTGAAAATTCCATCACACTTCTACAAGTAGTCATAAAATGCAGAAGCCATTAATTAAATCTGCAAATGATGCAACATGTGGGAAGATAGTTAAGTGCCAGACAGATAAAAAGAAAAGAAATAGTTGGCCTATGTTGATAAGAACTATCAAAATGAGAATAAAAAAAGCTACTTAGCACCTCCAAGGAAGATAAGCTAAATTTTACATTTATAAAAGGCACTAGATTTATGTTTCTATATAAATGCAAAATAGTATTAACAATGCACTGAAAGATCTAAGACTGAAAATGGAACCGAGAGCTAACCACCCCCCACCTCCCCCCAAAAAACTGCAAAATCCACAAGAGCAATTCCAAAACCTGAAAAGTAGGGTGACGCTCTGTAGCAGAGACTGCCCTTGGTTTATAGCATGGAATATATTCAAAAGTCTCCCTACAAAATTTGATAGTATTTCACAAGCTGCCTAAACGAAAAAAGTTTAGAAAAAAATTGGCTGCTCTAGTTCACCTTTAACTTCTTCAGAGAGCCGGACTTGTGGTTATCAGTCTCTAGGGTATCTCAAGACTCACAGGCTACAAGTCAAACAAAACCAGCCAGCGCAGACCAGTACTTTAGCCCTCAAATTCCTCTCATCACCAGAAATTGTATTGGCATCATCAGTTAATGACGCTTCAATAAAAACCCCGCTGTTGCTTATGCTGCCCTATTGAATAGGAGTCCAGTGGTATTTCTTTCTGAGAATGAACTATTCCGATATATGGACAGGCTCTCTATACACCTCCATACAACCTACAGACCCAATACCAACAAGCATGAATCAAAATTGCTGTCTTTTCGTAAGGTCAATCAGTTATATGTTTGGTTTTGTTCTTTACAGAATACAAGTTACTGCATCTAAGTAAACAAAATACTGTAGCATAGAAAATAAGTATAAGTTGTCTGTTTATAGTGGGGTTTCACTGTAGCTTTTTTTTTTTTTAAAGCAGAAGTAAAAACTTCTTTCCTTTTATTTTATGGTAATATTGCTGTCTCTTACGGTGTAACTCTGATTTTATAGGACATTACGATCTCGTGTTTCAGGAATAGCATCCAGATCTTCAGCAATCCCCCACAGTGCCTTACATAAAGCTGCATATTTTATCCCATCTTACTTGCCATTCATGCCCACCCACGAGACACATTACTCGGATCCCAAGATTATAGCATTGTTATGCTGATGATACCTAGATTTATTTCCCTATTAAACATTAATGATGCAGTATCCTGGCATAAATTTAGAGTGCATTTTTAGATGTACAAACTTGAAGATAGCCATGAAATACATCAATTTTTCTGCAAAACAGATTTTATACTATCAATATATAGTTAACTGCTACTATTTTACCTTGTCTCTTCCAAATAATTAACCACAAAAATAAATTTCTGCCTGTATTTTCAGCTAGTCCTGATAACACCGTAAATCAGCAGAGAAAAGTAACCAAGCACACTTTATAAGAATTAATAGTTCTGTAAGGATGATACAGAAATGAGTTATGTACCACTTACTGTTGAAGCTTGCACTCTTGTTGGCACATTAATTTTCTCATATCCTTTAATAACAGAATTAGACTTTTGATAGACACTGACATGAGATGGCAATGCTTTTTCAAAAAAAAAAAAACCCACACCTTTTTTTGCATAAGAAAAGACAATTTTCACAATTAAGTTGAAATTTAAAACTCAGACTTGATCAGACACCCAAAGGACGAACTAGTAGGGTACTTACCAATCCTCCAGTACGAGTGCAGCAAGAGAGACACAAGACAAGTAAAACAGCCCAAGTTGGTTTGGGATATCACCATTTCTAGCACTGTCAATAGGGGACACTTAATAAGGTAATCCCTGTTATGTATCAGTCAGCACATCTCTTTCAATTTAAACAATCTACTGCTTCAGCAAAATGGTTTGCTGGCAGCTTGCAGGCTCATTTTCACAATGTCGCTCATGTTCTCCACCACGGGATTTGCATCACACAGAAAAAGCAGAGGTCCTTGCAAAGGCAACAGCAAATTATGAAGGCAAGTGAAGAAAGAGAAATAGGAGGTTGCTGCTTTCCACAGCATTCTGCATTCTCTTCATCCCCAACAATGCTGTCGCAGAGGTCAATTTTGGAGTCACCACCTGTTCTAATAAAATGGGACACTTTTTTGGGGACAGGATTTCATGCAAATGCTAGACTTCTCATTAAACTGGCTGTTACATTAAGATATGTACTACAACAAAATATTTTTGAAATACACAGATGTAAGTAATTGTCTTTCTCATAACAAACCATACTTTCCTTGGGACCAAATCCTCTACCGTTCTCTATATAACATCTTCTTGAAAGGAAGCAGGCAATAAGACGTAAGTGCAGGCTTTAGGTTTTATAGTGCTGGCATTTTACTGGAGTAACGATATCGCGGACTAGTCAAGGAAGGTACCATCTGAGTTGGGACTGTTTGGAGACAATGAATCTTTCTATACTTCTGAAGAAAAAAGAAACACAAAATACCACCACAAAATGGCTTGCAAAATTAATCTTAGTGTCCTGAAATGTTTGCAAAGTAACCCGAAAACATGTGTGTCTGCAATCAGAAAGTACTTAATTAACATGCCAGTTTATTTTGCTGGGAAATTACAGAAAGAACATGGCACACCTTTACATCAAATCCAATAGAAGTGCAAGCCAACTGACCGATGATCCATAACAAAAGACAGGAGGACTCACTGGTTACTCACTGGCAAATTCTGTCTTTTTGAGTTATATTTCACTTTTCCATTAAAGTCTGGTATTTTAGAAGCTCAACCTTGCTACAGAATAGTAGGTAATGGCAGCCCACAGGGAAAATGAGACACATTACATACCAAGAATGATGAATTTGGAAACATCATAAGGCTCATAGGGTAGGCTGCTGCCCAGCTGGCCCATATTTTGTCATGCATTAATCAAAATAGCATCGACTACAGCAGAAGTTAAGCCTACTGTAAGACGCTAAAGCAGGACAAGCTGCGTTACAGTTCCTTGCTATGCTCCCATACACCTTCGGTAAAATAATACACCACACACAAAAATGCAACTCTTCTAAACAACATTATATAATTCTTTACACATGCCTGTAACTGATATTCATCTAAATCAAGGGACGGGTGTCACAGATGTCAATGGAGTTTTTTTGGAAATAATATAAAAGCTATTTCTGCACATGCACTGCTCTTATTGGAGAAAAATTTGCATTTTTTTTGTTTTGCTATGAAACAGCTTATTCGGTAATGAAAAGTTTCTAAAAGTAAGCATCCAAAACCACATAGGCAGTAATCTTACTCAGAGTAAGTTCTATTTTTATAAACCTACTCTCATTTTTCTGCAATAACTGAATTCTGTCTCACAAAACAGTATTAACGAGATCTAATCTCAGCACCACAGAATGTACTTTCAGATGAAAATCTTCCAGACTTCTTAGAAAATAAATATTTTACTTACGAGGCAGAAAATAACAAACCATACTGCAAAGAAATCAAAACGTAGTGCCATGAACTTCCTCCCTCCCAAAGAAAAACAAAAAAACCAAACCAAACAACATCAACAACAAAACCACCTGCCAAAAACTGCTTACATTAAAGCATGCGAAACTCTGAGAAACATTCCAGCTCAAACAGAAGGTGCAAAAAGAATAATCTCTATCCTTCCATTCCTGGATTGTGGAAAATACTGTCCTTTTCAGAACTCAGAGTTTTCTTGGTTTTGTTTTGATAAAAGTTCCAATTTGTTCAAACAACCTGTCACAGGAACTGTTGTATTAATTCATTTATATATTACTTAAAAAATTCAATAATTTAGGCATTGGAACGGGCTCCCCAGGGAGGTGGTGGACTCACCAGCCCTGGAGGTGTTCAAAAAAACGTTTAGATGTGGTGCTTCAAGACATGGTTTAGTGGGCATGGTGGCATCGGGTATGTGGTTGGACTTGATGATCTTTGAGGTCTCTTCCAACCATTATGATGCTACGATTCTATAATTTTATAACTCTCTTCTCACAGACCACCTTACCAGACAGTGGTGGTAGCACCAGATACAGCCCAGTGCCACGCACTGAACAGCAGACCAATTCCTGAGCACAGACATTTCATGGTTTAATAGCAGCAGCATATAAAATTAAAAGCAATGGCATTTAAACTATGCCAATTTATGATCCACTAAGAATCTCACTGTATTACTTTTCAAGCCAGGTAAAGACAGATAAGGGGTTTTAAATTACCTATTTAAACTGTTAATAACAGTCTGATTAGTTAATGGCTTTTTTATTATGAACACTCATTTTTACTTTGAAACGTTGACACAAAGCCATCATACTTGCTACCTCTACTGAACTGGTATAAATCAATAATGCAGTATTGCAGATTTAAATATTTTGTGCAAATATTAACAAAAAAAGGTACATTTTTCTAATAAAGAATAATTCTTGATATCCAGAGAATTCAGAGCACTTCAATAAGTGGCAAATAAGGAAACCATGGTACAGAAAGGAAAAGTGACCTAGAACATCAGTGGAAGCATGAGGTCAGAAAACAGGTTTTCTGACAATGAATTCGGAAGCCTCACTGCTAAATCATGCTGTGGTGAGAAAAAAAAAAAAGGCAAGTATAGAAAGGTAAAGCAGAAATTCCAGAACAACGCTTAAAACACTGAGTGACATTACAGCTACACGTACAGCATAAGATGGCAATAATACTGAAAAAGCAAAAATACCAATATTAAGATATCATCAATTCATTGCTCCCTTCAGGGTTGTAAAATATATTACAGCATTTTATCTTCAACAAGTACCTAATTGACATGTAGAAGTCCACCTGCATTTTTCAAAAAGCTATGAATTGATTTGAGTGGTAATTCTGCACCAATGGTAAAATGAAAATTTTCATATACATCGTGCTTTGGTAATAGCACCTACAACCCAGGTCTGGACTATTTCAATTTGTATATGCTAATTTAGACTTCTGTATCATTTTGAGATGAAGATAAATGCTCTTGATAAGACTGAATGTCAATAGCAGTATCCCTATGAATGTCTTCCTGCCTTCTGATACTTTCTCTCCTTTATTTATACTTCCTTACCACAAATAATACTGCACGTGCTTTTTTTTTGCCTGGTGGTGTGTAAAGATTGGGTTTTTTAGGCACAACACTTTTCAGAGAAGAACTTTTAATGTTTGCATTTCTCAAAGATTTATCATGTCAACGGTTTCCCTTCAACAGCTGCCTGTAACAGAAACAGAATCATTCTGAAGATATTTACGTCATTGATTACATCACCAAGAATGTGGGCTGTCAACTGCTGGTGTGTCACTAGTTGTGTCCCTCAGCGGCACTCGACATTTGCAGCACGGCTCTCTAGGACCACGCTTGCAGCATCCCCTCTCGAGGTTGGTCTGTATGAGCACAGACACGTTCTTCGGGCGCTCTGGGTGTACCAGCACGTTTCTCCCAGACTTGCCACACATGACAGTACTCTGCTTATGACCATCCACCAGGGGGAAAAAAAAAAATCCTAACTCTAGCGAAAAGTTTCTTTCCCATTGTGCCACTTCGCAACACTGGCTCTTGACCCTGCCCACGGAGCACCTGTGTGCGCTACCACCGACAGTCACCCTCCGCAGACTGCCTCAGCTTGCTTCAGTCCTCGCTTTCCCTCTCACAACTCAAGGTACGGTTTCTAATTTTGCCACAACTAACCTGCTGCAGCAGCAAGCTGCACTGAACGAGAAGCCAGTGGTTTCTTGCATGCCTCCTCCCCTTTACGCCAGTTCTAGAGATGAGGATGCTGCAGGACAAGGTGGTGCAGGCGGACCCCCCTCATCTCATCAACTGACTCACACTGTGGCTCCACGATCACCACATTCAATGCTACACGGAAAGCAGAAACCATTTCAGTTACCATCTTGCTGTTGGAGCACTGTAAGTGTAGTGCAGAACAACACTGGGTTTAGTTACCGCTTCTCTTCCTTTCCTTCCTCCACCCTGAACAAAGAAAAATATTCAATTCATCCCATAAGATCTAGTAACAGTTGACCGAATAGCTGCCAAGAAAAGAAATCAATCAACCTTTGGAGCCAATATACTATATAAACATATTCTTACCCCTATACTTGGGGATTTGCAGGATGTCAGATTAAGGACAGAGCACAAAGACACTTCAGTTGAGTTTGGGGAATATATTTAACGATGTGTGCTTCTGAAAACATTAAGATAAATTTGTCTAAATGAAATATTGATGAATAGATATTTATCTCTTGCCAGCCTTATGTTAATCGCATAGAGTTTTCCTAGCAAATATAAAACTACATCTTTAAGGCTTCCTTTTCAATAGCTTCAGGGTTTCAGCACTATGGTACATACAGTAACCAAACTATTTTTAGTTACCCAGTCGAAAACATAGTTAACAAAATTAGTACTTTCACTTCCATTTATGTAAAAAAGCTAGTCTATCAGCTTACTATACTACGTGGAACTTTGAGATGAAGGGTTTAAAACAAGAATTTAAATCATTCGGAAGGCTAGCAAGAACATCTACCCACCCATGCACAAACCTGAGCATGCACATACTCTTGCCATGGCCTGAACTCAGGCTATTTGCACCATATTTAAAATTTAAACTGGTTTCCACTTATCCCTGGGAATTCTCAAGCCAAGGTCATGACTCTTCTGATCCCACATTTAAAAACTCATTGGATCAGTAGAGTATCAGGTTAAGCTTGAGTTCAGCTGTTTACACCAGCGAGATATTGCTCCTCCACAGCACACAAAGTCAGTCAAAGGTTTGGGCTCCGCAGCCTTGTCCTGCAGCCCTAACCG
>NW_009612285.1:222488-223560 GCF_000690535.1 Cariama cristata
CTTATCTAAGCAGCGGTGACTGCGTCACAGGTTACCGGCGTGGTGAGCTCTCCAAGACATGGGACAACACAGACACCTGAAAAATCACTGTCTGCTGTGGGGAAAATGGGGAAGCCACACTATGTGGTCCCTGGGCCATCTGCTTTCATGGACACCTGAAGCAGCACACCAGGCAGCTGCAGCCTACAGCAACAGTATTGTTGGGCCTCCTGCTCCTGCTTTTTGAACAGCACTGGCATGTCTCTGACACCCCAGGGAGCCAGGTCAGGAGCTCAGCCAGCGGTAACAAACCCAACAGAGAAGTGAATACCTTCCTGAACTGCCTCACCAGGTTGCCCGGTGAGAGTTAGGGCCAATTCTGTGGCAAACCACAAAGGGAACCACATGTTCAGGGAGGAGTTGGGCTTCCCTGTAATCACCTACTCTTCCCAGTTTCATGGTATCACCCCTTTAAACTGACAGCCCTGGCATTAAACAGCCACTGAACTGAGACAGCCAGCAGAAAACTGTTCACCTTTTGCAGAGTTAAGATGCAGGTCCGTAACATGAGTGAGGAGCTCAGCACCGCTAAAGGGGGCTCAGCAGGATGACACAAGTCCGCTCTGTGATGGAACCAAATCCCAGGGGTGATCCTCGTAAGGTCATCTCAGCTCAGGAGCACTGAAGGCTGCTTTTGCTAATAAATCTTCTTGTTTCCTAGATTCCTATTAATAAAGAATTATCGACATTTTTCTCCTTCCCACTTAGCTTTACGTAACCACTGCAACTTCACCATTGCTTATATGCAGTACCCAAGCTGCAAAACGACTGATATACAAACCATTTCTGCAGAAACTCTTAGCTTAGAGATCCACGTTGAACAGTTTCTGACATGGTTTCTTTTCCTTAAGCTATCCAGATTCCAGCAAATCCTCTGAACAAGGGACGTTTTCTAGACTTGTGCTTATCTCCTTCTGCTTCCTTTGGACTTTTACAAATTGATTCATTTCTGATCTTGAAATGCAACCCCCAAAACACAGCAGAACAAATCGATTCATTTCTGGTCTTGAAATGCAACCCCCAAAACACAGCA
>NW_009612286.1:0-36477 GCF_000690535.1 Cariama cristata
GTTCAAGACCAGGTTGGATGGGGCTTTGAGCAACCTGGTCTGGTGGAAGGTGTCCCTGCCCATGGCAGGGGGGTTGGGACTGGGTGGGCTTTAAGGTCCCTTCCAACCGAACCGTTCTGTGGTTCTGTGATTTTATGATTTTAGACAGGCACTGGAAGCTGCAGTTGTCTCTGCCAGGGTATCCTAAGCAAGCTAAACGTAAATACATTTTGGGTACATGCTAAAATACCACCATAACTTTTCAAAATTTGATCAAGGATAACATTCTCCAAATAGGCACCAGGTACATAGAGAAAGCAAAGCGTACATTGAAACCTGCTTTAAAAAAAAATACAAAGGAAACCCCTGATCATTTCCCACCCACCTGCAGGAGCTCGGCCAGCGCAGCACTGCCGGAGCCACCCAACAGGCATTTCTGAGTGTCACGGCTGAGGCCCACAGGGGACAAATGGGCTCCAGGAGCCCAATGACCCACTCCAAAATAACTGGCACACACAAAGTACTGCCATGGAAAAAGCTGTCGCCTCACCTAAAAGCTTCTTAAGAGCCTGGCTTGCAGGGATGTGGATTCCAAAACCAGTTTATTTACTTGTGGGTTTAGACAGGCAAGTCCAGCTGCCAATTGCGCGGGTTTAAAACATCTCTTGAATGTGTGTGTGTGGGGGGGGGGGGGGACGATGCTGACAAGCCTGGAGACAGCTTCTCACCTAGGGACCAAAAAAAGAGAGGGGAAAAACGTTTGTAAGGAGTTTTTGTGGTCATGTATGCCAGGTCTTGAAGGTGTTTGAGTCCAGGTGTGTATTAGATGTGTGTACTTCTGAGATGTTCAGGTTTTCCTGTAAAACTGCTAATACGGCAGTAACCGAATCCTGAAACTTTCCAGACCCCTTGCTCTGCACCTTGCCATGTGCTGTGTCACGCTTAGCAGCCTTCCTCATAAAAACCTGTTCAAGAAGTCCTGGGTGACATGATTTACCTTTACCCCATGGGCAAGATTTGTGACTGAGTCTTCACTAGACTGAGTAGCAGAACTGGGAAAAGTATAAACACTTGTGTGCAGAGAAGCCCTTCTTTCAGTCCCTTGGTGTTGTCTGTTCTGCAAATGCACACATAGTCCTGCTAGTTCTGAATTTATAGATAGAAAGCAAAATGTGTTTCGGAGATACCGGTGCCAAAGACCTGACTCTTTGGTGACTAGGACCATTAACAGTAGTGTTGTAGGAAGATGCTGGGCTAGCTAGTCTTGCAGACAGGGTGTAGGGAGGGCAGATGAGCTGTATGTCCTAGGTCTGCAACCATGCTTCAAGCTGTGTTGGTTGATGTTTGTCCCTGGAAGAGTTTGTAGCAGGTCTGTACTGGTTTTGGCTGGGATGGGGTTAATTTTCTTCGTAGCAGCTTGTATGGTGACATGTTTTGGATTTGTGACCAAAATAGTGTTGATCACACAGGGATGTTTTAGTTCTTGCTAAGCAGTGTCAAGGCCTTCTCTGTTTCACACCGGCCCCCAGCAATTAAGCTGGGGGTGCACAAGAGGTTGGGAGGGGACACAGCCGGGACAGCTGACCCCCCAACTGACCCGAGGGATATTCCATACCATGCGATGTCATGCTCAGCAATAAAAGCTCAGGGAAAGGAGGAGGCAGGGGGACATTCATGGTTAGGGCATTTGTCTTCTGTTACCCATGATGGAGCCCTGCTCTCCTGGAGATGGCTGAACACCTGCCTGCCCATGGCAACTAGTGAGTGAATTCCTTGTTTTCCTTGGTTTGCGTGCGTAGCTTTGCTTTCCCTATTAAACTGTCTTTATCTTGGCTCACAAGTTTTCTCACTTTTATCCTTCTGATTCTCCCCTCCATCCTGCTGGGGGGTGCTGAGCGTGCGGCTCTGTGGGGCTGAGCTACCGGATGGGGCTGGCCCGCAACGAGGGCTCACGAGCACAAAACCTCAGATTGCACAGAGGGAAAAATAAAAAGGAAAAGAAAAAAAAACACATAAAAATAGATGTATTTAGGAAAATGACACAGAGCCTGTCTTGGCCGCTTGGCTTTCTGCTTTTGAAATACTGAAAGACAGAGCGGTTGAGAAACAAATCTTTCCTTTACCTTCACTTCCCCGGAGACCCAAGACTGCCCTTGGTCTGCATGTGGCAGGGTGACCAGGGGCCCCGGCTCAGTACTGCAGCCGAACCACGAGCGCTTGTACACTTCTCTTCCCCCCCCTGCACCCACCAAAAGATGACTGTCCTCTCTGAATAGGAATGTGTGTCTTCAGTTGCTGCTGGCCCGCTTCCGGATGGATGAACTTCTGGATGAACAGCTGGATGAACGTGTCAGAGGTTTCCCTCGGCAGCGCTAATGAGATGTTTCCTGTAGAGGAAAATTCTTGGCAATGTTGGATGCCTCATAGAAAAAACTACCCAGCTAGCTGAACCAGGTAAAACTATTTAGCTAGAGACACTAATTTTGATGAATGGAAAACAGACAAGATTATAAGCAGTCCTTGAGGTTAGATGCAAAATCACGAGCTAGCCTTCCCAAAGAGGTCTTATTTGGAAATGACTACAGATGTACAGATGAAAGCGAGTCCGAGCAGTGTGTGTGCTCGGTTGTGGTCAGTTACAGAGCCAAGACTGCTCCAGGTTGATGCAGTAGCCTCAGTTACCTATCACACTCAGGCTCTTTTGGAGCAGCCTGCCTGGTTTAGCCTTCTAACATTACCGTATATTGTAATGTATTTGTCTGGGAGACATCCACTTGATTTACCTTTTTAGATATCAAAATAGTGCGTGGATTTCACCCACTGCAAGTTTTTGGCTCTGTAGATGTGCTTATTACACGCCAGAAGGTTCATGTTGAATCTGAGACTCTGCCATTTTTGCGCTTTTTATATTACCGAAAAGATGCAGAGGAGATGAGGTGGGTCTGAACTGTGCTTCGAAACTCTCACAACATGAAGAAATAACACAGAAATGGAATAGCTGAGGAAAAAAGTAGTGAACAGTGGGGTTCAGCGTAAGTCAGTGTCACCAATTTCTCAGTCATCTGCTCTCCTTGAAACTCTATCACCAGTAAGTGTCTGGCTCTCTACTTCTTCCTGCACTGCTGGCAACAGCTTTAAAATGTCAAAAAGCTGCAGAGGATTTAGTCTATCCATCTAGTCCGTCCATTTTGTGATTTTAACTTCCTGTTCTCTTTGTGAAGAGGTTTTCATTCAATGGGCAACTTCCCTGGGTGGGCTTCCCATGCAACGCTACAGCCTTGGGGACGAGTGGCTGGTGAGCTGCCTGGTGGAAAAGGACCTGGGGGTGTTGGTCGACAGCCGGCTGAACATGAGCCAGCAGTGTGCCCAGGTGGCCAAGAAGGCCAACAGAATCCTGGCCTGTATCAGCAATAGTGTGGCCAGCAGGACCAGGGCAGTGAGCGTCCCCCTGTACTGGGCACTGGTGAGGCCGCACCTCGAGTGCTGTGTTCAGTTTTGGGCCCCTCACCACAAGAAGGACCTTGAGGTGCTGGAGCGAGTCCAGAGAAGGGCAACGAAGGTGGTGAAGGGTCTGGAGCACAAGTCTGATGGGGAGCGGCTGAGGGAGCTGGGGGGGTTTGGTCTGGAGAAGAGGAGGCTGAGGGGAGACCTGATCGCTCTCTACAACGACCTGAAAGGAGGGTGTAGCCAGGTGGGGGGTCGGTCTCTTCTCCCAAGTAACAAGCGATAGGACAAGAGGAAACGGCCTCAAGTTGTGCCAGGGGAGGTTTATATTGGATATTAGGAAAAATGTCTTCACCAAAAGGGTTGTCAAGCATTGGAACAGGCTGCCTGTTCCAGGTAGATCCCCATCCCTGGAGGTATTTAAAAGACGTGTAGATGTGGTGCTGAGGGACATGGTTTAGTGGTGGATTGTCAGTACTAGGTTAACGGTTGGACTCGATGATCTTAAAGGTCTTTTCCAACCTAAACAATTCTATGTACTGCACTCGGCAGACCAAAGCTGAGCGAGGTTTGGGGAGCTTTCTAAATAATAAACACAGAATAATAGAGACAGAAATAGAAAACAGGAAGAGATAATTTGGATTGCCTGAAGTCCTAGTGAAGTGTGTTGCAAGCCTGAGGATTATATGCTAAATCCCTGTCCTGGATCTGACCTGCTAACAGTTTTCCATCCCTAACTGAAGCTACTTGCCTATGTTGGTATTTCTACTTGTTGCTATGAGATTTCCATTTTTAATAGAAGAAAATCAGACTACCTGGTTCAGGTGGTTATTTTAACTGAATTTCAACTGTGTACACTGGCTTTTGATGTTTCTTTACTACTAGGAGCACTGGAGAGGGCACTGGGTTGTGGAGTAACAAGATTATCTTGGCACGTCTGTTAGGACGAGGTTCTTCCCAGCTAACTCGGTGTGGAGCCTCATGTGCTCTCTTGCAGAAGAGACAAAAACAAGTAGTAATCAAATCAGACTGAAGGAGATCTAGCCATCTGCCCTGTGTCATGGTGACCAGAAGTTAGAAGATAAGCAAATTTACAAACCTAGTCTCAATGAGGTTGCTTATTTTGGTCTTTATATATATTTCCTGGGAACTCTGATGGCCTCACTATAGCAGACAGCTTTCTGATAAATGCTAATGAAGTTACGAGGAACAGATCTGCCTTCTTACTAATGAAAAACATAACAGTAAAAAGCTAGGGAAAACAAGCCACAACTGGTCCATCCACTTAATGGATTTTGATTATTGCCATTTACTGGAATATTTGGCTTTGGATCAGTTAGGAGCCTTGCATGCACATGTTTCATCTCTGTCAGGCACTTAAAACCCTAATTTTTAAGGGATCCAGTGGTAACACGACCTGATCACTGCATAAACTACAGATAGGTAGGTTTTGCCTTTGCAGGATGGACTTCAACACAGTCACAGGTATTAAGAAGACACCTAGTAATGGGAGATTCTGCATTGCTGAATGCCACAGAAAGGTCAGGAAATTATCTGGTGTTAGGGAGTGCTTCAGGCATTCGGAATAAAATCTTCAGTTCCCATTTTCTGTCTTCATTGCATCTTCCAGCAAACGTAGGACTGAGCCCCCTTACATGGGATGTAGGCACTCGTATTTCCAGGTGGCCACAAGTTCCTGCCAAAAAGAAGAGGTTAGAAAGCTCCTGCCTTTGCCCCAGGGCAGGCGCAGGGTTTCTTTGCTCATCTCCAGCGTGATTAAATTCCTGATTCAGTAGAACAAAACCCAACCTTTAAACAGCTTTTCCTATTTTTCCTTTGCTCTTTGGCAACGCCCAGCATCTTTACTGCAGCCAACTGCAGTGCCTGACATTAATTTTGCTGGCTGTCCCTGAACAATTGCTGACTCTTTCTTTCTGACTGATAACTGCTGCCCTACTGTCAGCCTGCTTTTTGGCTACAGCTTAAAAATGGGAGACAGCGTGTAGGAGGAGAAGAGAGAATATATCAGGCTGTGAGCTATGCAAGATCAATCCTGCATACCAGGGAAGAGTTCGTGGCAAGAGTTTTTAAGATTTATCTTTAAAACCTATTTAATTGTAAAAAATAAATACTTTTGTTTTCTGTTAGGGTGCATATAATCTGTGGTAACTGCTTAAAGAGTAAAATGCCTCTATGACCACCCAGGAAAACATTCAGTTTAGACGGAGAATGATTTTGCAGTGTTTGTGTAAGTCAGTTCAAAAAGTAGAGCGCACGGTGTTTGTAAGTCCAGTGGGAGATGAGTAAAGAGTCTCTAAATGACATTGCACAAGTGGAGTCCCTGTGATCTTTTTGTAGTTGTAATGGTGCTTACAGTTACAAGGGGTAGTCCAAGGAACATAATTTTCACAGAGTCAGGTTGAGAATCAGATGTACAGAAGTATTCTAACAACTGCTTATTTTGCACAGAGAATAATTAAGCAAACTTAGAAGCACATAACCCCATTTTCCAACAGTTAGAGTGTTGGTGAAGGAAGTTTTACCTTTGAGAGCTTGCAGAGCAGAGCTGGCTCAGGAGGAGCGCTGGGCTGTGTGTGAGATGGCTGTTCAGAACTTAAAAAGCCCCCAAAACCTGGAAGCTGGCACAGGTAGTGAAGGGTTGACTGAGGAACCTAAACACTGGTGGAGAGGGGCCCATCTCTGCCCAGGCAAGGGGTTTGCAAGAGCAGAACCCCGTCCCTCAGCCCATGCCGCAGCTGAGGCCAAGAGAAAGGAGAGGTGTAGAAGGAGTCCCACCGACAGCTTGACTGCGTGGCGGGATTTTTCTTTGCTGTTTGGGTTGATGCAGCTTGCTATAGAGCAGCGTTGGCTGGCAACACTCACTGATGTGAAACAGGAGCAGTTAATTTCGTTCTTACCCTGCGCCCCAGCACGATCAACTGTATCTGAAACACCCCTGACACTTGTTTCTCTGTTATTTTTATTAATTCTTAAGGACTGTCTGCTCTTCCCAGGATATCTACTCCACTGGAAGAAAGCAGCGTTACAAAATGAACAAGCAAACAAACCACATCCAGCAAAACACCGTTAATGTCAGCGTTAATGAGGCGGTGGGACACAATGGGCCAGCACGGGGGCAAGGAGAAGCTCGCCCCGCTCAGCGCAGCAGAGGTGAATGCCACGTTAGGATGGCTGCATGGCATGGCTTGTTATCTTTTCTTCCCTAGAGAGTCATTTTCCTAGATCAGTTTGGCTGACTTTGCCCTGGGGCTCGGGTTTACCAGACCTCTGGTCTTCTTGTTGGTCATCCCTGGACTCTACAGTTGGTTCACATACTAAATTTTCACCTTAAAATTTCACTTTTTTAATTCAAGCCAAACTGTGTATGTGTATAGCCTTATACATCCAACAACTCGGAGTAACCTCAGCACTATGGTGACATACTGGTGAGGGGAACTGTGACCGTAGCGGTTAATGCATGGCACTGGGGAAGGGGGATCTGTGGTTTGTCCTCTCCTGCCCTGCACCGCACCCTTACTGTATGATGGTTTTCAAGCCATTTTAGCCTTTCCATGTATCTGTTTCCATGTCTGTAAAACTGGGATAGCAACTCCTCTTCCTTTGTATTTAATGACTGTAAAATATTTGGAGGACCTGAAATATGAACAGAAATAAAAATCAAGGTCAAAATTAAAATACACAAATGATGTATTGAAGTGCTAACTTCCCTAATCCGTAACAGTGAAAAATGCTTAAATCTTTTGGTCTCTTTCTGCCACGTTGAAAGAGCCCAGGTATGTTTTAGAGTTCCCTGCTCTTTTCAATAGGGGGTCCTGAAAAAAAACACCACTCCCAGCTTGCAATGACACGATCATTGAGAATTTGGAAATCCAGAGCAATTTTCTGCCCTGATGCTGGGCCATGCTACTGTCAGCACGCCGACTTACTTTGGACAGCTGGAAGACGTTGTTTTTTAATGCCAGTTTTTGGAAGGCAGAGCTGATGGTGCATGTTTATGGCATAGGCTGTTGCTGCTAAAGCCAGTACCTGGGCGAGTGACTGTGAAAAGCGAATGGTTTCTGGCACTACCTGAGTCCCTGCAGCAATTTTGGATGCTGGCAGAGAGCATTTGCTGAACCTGCTGTCAGAGATGAGGAGCAGTGCTAGCTTTCTACTTGGATGAGTAACGCCTCGTAACTTTGACAAGGTAACAAGTGAGGCAGAGTGAGATCTGGGAGGCTTTCTTGCAAGGAATACAGAGTTAGGACTGTTCCCTTTCTGCAGGTTTCTCAGCCTGCAGCAACCTTACAGTTTGGTAAAGAGCAGTGGCAAGCAACGTGCATTCAGAGGAGGACCAGGGTGACTGGAAACCATTTCTGTAATGCTGGCTATTGTTCCCCCAGCAGGATGGATGCAAAAGCCGAGAGCTGAAGCGGCGTTACCGGCATGTGTGTCTTCTCTCAGCGAGCGAGGGTTTTCATAGCTACATGGTGCTGAGGAGCAAGTCCTCTTCTTAAAACCTAACTTAGACCAGGAAAATCTGTCTCAGCTAAACTGATTCTGGAGGTTTTAGAAAACTGAAGTCTGTACTTTTTGTTCTCTTCTTTTTTTTTGTACCAGAAAGGGAAAAGACAGTAAGAAATTAAGGAGACCAGCTTAGTGTTATTGCCGGTACAAATTACCAAAAATCTTTATGGTTTCTAGGCGATACTAAACATGAAAATGACTTCCTACACTTCCTGCTAGGCGATCCTGGGCTGATGAATCTTGACACCTACGTGCAAAACCACAGCAGAAAAATCTTGACTTGTTGCTGTGTCTTCCCTTTATGGAGAACATTGGTATTTTGAGTGGACAATGGGAGACAGCTGAACAGGATTAAATCTTTGACTTTGCAAGAATGAATCACGTCAGACGTAGAAGCTGCAATTGTTCAAAAATACGGCACTTGGAATAACTGTTTTTTAACTCCACTATATAGATGAGCCGACATTTCTTATTTAAAGGGGAAAAAAAGGATTAATCAGTATTAAGACTTGACAGTGTATGAGCATCATTATACCATTCAGCATATTCCAGGCAAGAAGTGTCACCCATCTGTTAGCATTATGGTTGAAGAAAGACACATTTGTTTGAAAGACCTACAGGCACCGGAGAATTTTCACAGCCCTTGGTAAATAGTCAATTGTCCATGTTTTAAAAAGTTCGAACGATGCTGCCGTTCTATTTTAAGTTTTGCTTGCCTCACGTTCCAATCACTTCATCTGGTTAAGCTTGTATTTACAGGTTAGATCTTACCAAAGTCATGACTTAACTCTCTTCTGAAAAACTTAGATTTTGTCAGTCCCAAATTCAGGAATTCATTCCTCTTTAGGGAAGTGCTAAAGCATAAGCTTAACTTAAAATTTAATCTGAAATCAGTAGATATTGAGTATATTTCTGGCAGTCATTCATTAATAATGTAATTTGAAGTATTTGCTTGCTCAGGATGTTTTCATATTGTGCATTTTCTAGACCCTGAGAATGTTTTTCAGAGCTTTTGCTGGATCTACCTCAATATCCATAGGAAGAATTGTGTCATCTGATTAGCTACTCTTTCCAGAGCCCACCTCTCCTTCTAACCACTGCACTAATGGTGCGTTGCAAATTACTGGACCATCACAGATGCTAATGCACTGCCGGCATCTCCAAAATGCACCCACTTACCCTCTGCCCACAGTGGGCCACTCCAAGAACTCTTTCTGATCCCACTTTTGCGGAGAACACCCTTATCTCAGCCTTGTCCAGCCACCCGTGCTCCTTTAGTGGTCCTCTGGTGAGGTGATGAGAGTGCCCTGTGAAGTCCAAGCAATCCAGCTGCTTGCAATTTGCTTTTCCTTCTAACAATTTGATCACTTTGAACCTATGCTTCATGTTACAGGTTATCCTGCATCATGTTTTAGGCAGTCATCATGTACTCCTCACCTGGCTGACTTCACGCACTGGGCAGGCACTCTGGCTGCAGTCCTTATCGCACCAGGCACACACAGCTCCCGTTTTTGCCTGCCGTATTTGACCTTTTCCATCTGCTCATTCTCATTGTGCAGAGGTTGTTCCAGGGCCGCTGTAAGTCAGACCACAGGTATCCGGCACTCCGCTGCCTCCTTCAGTTTCTCCTTCAAGAACCCCGTCACTCATTTCTAAGTTGTAGGCAGCAAAACCACACTTAGAAATTTTAGTTCCTTTTCCAAACCTGTGTGTGCCCATACCTAGCTATCAGTTTCATCACCATTAGATGTCATTTTGATAGCTAGGTTTCCTGTTTGTCAAGCTGAGAAGAGCATTGCTTTAGACTTTTATAGGAGTATTTGCCTTCTATCTTCATGGCTTGGCTTATTTTGTAAACTGGATGCAGTTTTTCCAGTAGTGGTCACATCAGCCCTGCAAACACAGGTAAAATTCTATTTTCATTGCCATAGTAGTAAAAAAATACACATCCTTTTGTCCTCAATGCACCGCTACCTAGTGCTATTCATCTCCCACATCATTTTCAAAATCTTTGATTTCAAGGCTACAAGTAGCCTTATGTTTGGGTATGGTCTGTAGTCTTTGCTTTTAGATATGGGACCTTGCTTTTGGCTGCATTAAGTCTACTAAATGTGGCTAACCAAAGTTCAATAAAGCCTAATAAAGACTAGGAACATGTCAGCTCTCTTATTGCTTGGATCTTCCATGCAATTAATAGCTGTTTCTTGTCTGAAATCTTATTTTACATGGAAATATTTTGCTCCTTCCTGACTGGGTTTGCTGAAGGTACCATGTCTGATCACTTTAATTTGTTCAATATTTTTCCTTAAAATCTTCTAATTATATTAGTAACTGAGGATATTAAAAAAGCCATCAACAATTTACTGGTATTGTTTGATGGAAACTGGCACCATTTTTTCTGCCTTATCAATTCCAGAACTTGACTAGCTAATCTGAAAAATTCTTTTGCATATAAAAGAAAGTTCTTAGCTTCATTTACCTTTTTTTTTCCCCCAGCTTTTTTTGCTATGATTATCCCGAGAACACTTTGAAAGCGTATCTTATAAATACAAAGGACTGTTTGCATAATCTAGTATCAGTTCTGAATTTGATGCAAATTCAGATCAAAAGGAAGCAACACTGAAAGTGCTGAGAACTTCTATTACAAATATTTTGGTTCAAAAATTAACTACTGTTTCAAAGCATAAATTTATCATGAAAATGCATCTGTAATTGCAAGAATCTCAGTATCTTGTGCCCTGATCACAAATAACGTTAACTAGGAAGGCGGTGCCTTTTCGAGTACAAGAGAAGAAGTAAATGCTATACAACTTAATTGTAACTGGAAAAAAAAATAGGGTAAGAGGCAGAGAAAGGCAATTAGAATGACCAAAGAACTTAATGAAGTGAGATTCTATGGTTTAGTTACCAAGTTTTCAAATTTTAATCAGCAATGACTTGATTACAGTATGTTAAATGTCCTTATATGTAGCAACCATTGGTGCAAGGCTTGTTTATCTAACAAAAAAAGCAGCAGCAGACACCAGCAGCTCGCAAATCAGGCCAGGGGAAATACAAACCAAAAATAAGGGATACCTTCCTCTTCAAGGAAGGTTGGTTGGCAGCTGCACCAAACTATTTACGGAGCTGGAGCATCCTCATCCTTCCATATGGAAGATATACACTAAACACAAGTGATTGGTCTTAGGGCAGCAGTAACTGGATAAAATTCAACAAACTACAGAAAAAAGTAAATAATTGTTTCCTACCTATGAGTTAAGAGGCCCCACATTGCAAAAGACAATTAGGAGATTAGGCACAAAGACCTTAGTTAAGAAATCTTTAGGAAATATTTTGGATGACTTAAATGACACTAGTAACAGTAGAAATTTTGACCTTTTAACATGTCCAACTACTTTTTTCTTTCACACTGAGCTACAACCCTCCTCTGTGAACCTCCCGATGAACAAAGGTGTTGATATAAGCATTTAGGTGTAATATTGCTACATGATCCACACCGTTACTCTAAAAGCAGTTGAGGACATTTTTTACATCAGATAAGGAGTCACCAGCATGATATATTTTACTGTCATTTCTGGTTTTGAAGTCTATGACTTGTTGTGGTTTAACCCCAGCCAGCAACTAAGCACCATGCAGTCGCTTGCTCACTCCTTCCCCCTCCCAGTGGAATGGGGAGGAGAATTAAAAAAAAAAAAAGTAAAACTGGTGGGTTGAGATGAGAACAGTTTAATAACTAAACTAAAATATAATACTAAAAATAAAAATAAAATAAAACGTAAAGGAATATAACAAAAGAATAAAACCCAAGAAAAGACAAGTGATGTGCAATGCAGTTGCTCACCACCTGCTGACGATTGCCAGAGCAGTGATCCCCAAGCAGCGATCGGCCCCTCCCGGCCAATTCCCCCAGTTTCTATACTGGCCATGCCGTTCCATGGTATGGAATATCCCTTTGGCTGGTTGGGGTCACCTGTCCTGGCCGTGCTCCCTCCCAGCTCCTTGTGCACCTCCTTGCTGGCAGAGCAGTGGAAACTGAAAAGTCCTTGACTTACGATAAGCACTACTTAGCAACAACTAAAACATCAGGGTGTTATCAACAGTATTCTCATACTAAATCCAAAACACAGCACTGTACCAGTTACTGAGCAGAAAATTAACTCCATCCCAGCTGAAAACAGGACATAGGACTACAACTGAAATATTTCAGAGGATGAATAGTCACAGAAAATGCCAAGGTCATGCAATAAAAATATTACCTGAGAGAAAAGATATTGGCAAAGGTCTTCCTTCAAAAATACACCTAGATATGTACCTAGTTTGGAGGGTACAAGTTTTAAACAGCATAGAAAAGTTTCCTCTCTTTTTTTCTGTTTCTCCTCTTCAGAACCAAACAAATCATTACTGTGATTTCCTTTTTGGTGGACAAAAAAAGTTCCATTAAGTGGAAAAGTGACAGAGAAGCCCTGAAAAGAAAGATATAATCTGCCCTAGTAAGTAATTTCTAGAATATCGTGTAGTTTTACTATCCCAAATAAATATCACACGACACAGAGAAAAAGTGACCTTGTATCAGAAGTCTCCATCAGGATATCGGTTAATAAAAGAAAGCCCCCAGGTACACTTTCTGGGTCTGCCACGGCAAGTGGGATGTGTCTGAAGAAGCAGCGGTGTGTCTGGGGCAGACTCCTCCGTCGGAGCTAGTCCCGCCAGCCTGCTCTTAAAGTCAGCGGCGAGGAACAGACGCTTGTGGGACATGAATCATACAGATGCCGTACTGCGAGTGCCCAAGGCTGGGTGAGATACCGTCCATCCAGTAAGATTACAGGCATTTCACTGAATCCCTTTGTGCTACATTTTCCTTCAGTTTAAAATATGACTAATGCTTGCTTTCTTCTCCCTTACGTCTGTTGAGCTTGTAGGCACACCCACCAAAAGAACTGTTGCTGGCTTCCTATCTGCGTGGCACAGTATGGAAGGGATCCTGCATCTCAGACAACTCTTTCAAAAGAAATAAATAAGAACTTCATTAACTAGAAGAAGAATATTTATGAACTAGAAACAAAATACACACTGGCATGCCCTTAATTTCCACAGAAGTCAGCTCAAACTATTACAAGTTGCAGGAGTGAGACCTAGAAGAGTCTGCATTGTGTCAAGATACATGAAATAGCCCAGCAAAATGTCGTACCGTTGCTTTTATTTGCTAAAAATAACTGCTTTCAAACACTGATAATTTGTTTTGGTAGGAATTACAATGTGAAAATCCTAACAGCATCCTGTATAAAAATACATATTTTTTTACAAAGCAGATAATCTCATAACCATCACATTTTACCTGAGAGGTTTATGATGGAAATCAAAATCACTTATGTCACATCTGGAAACTGTTATAAATAACATATCATGAATAAGTCATTCAACTGTGATGGTTCCGAAAACTTCAATACATGTTTGCTCCACTGAGTCCATCACTCTCTTTGGCAAAGTAAACAAGATCTTGCATTTTAGAATATTTTAGAAAATGACTGTTCAGTCTTCCATTTCTACATGCAGTCCCCATTGTTCCTTGAATTGCAGGAGATACATTTCTTGGTCCTCTGATGATTCATCAGATACCTCTTTCTCATACAATCTGGACAAAATTCCCTCTTTGTCAGGATTGTCACACTTGAATACTCCTTCACAGACCTGATTTTCAACACTGGACAAGGTGGGAATATACAGTCTTCCCGTGTGAGGATCCCAATCTACTAATATGGTCTGTTCACCCTCTCTCTCCATGAGGTCCTGTGCTATTTTTTCCAGCTGAGGATAGGATGTCTGCCCAGATTTTTCAGTATCCAAGTCCACCAAGTTGAGATGGGTCTCACCGGGCAATTCATCTGCTGCATCAACCACCTTCAAATCAAGTTCCTCTATTTTCTGTCCCAAAGAAGGGTCTGCTGCCCTCACCTCTAGTTGGGGGCAATATGCCTGTCCTGTTTTCATACTAACCAAGTCCCCCAAAGCAATCTGTGGCTCACCTAGTAGTCCCCTGGGGGAAGAAGACTTCTCTTCTGGTTTCTGACCAGGACTGAAGTCTTCAGCCCTTACATCATGTTCATACTCTACAGTCCCTGCACTTTGCTGTCTCAAAGTATTCTTTGTTCCAGGCTGGCCATAAGATGGCCAGTTCCCAGTTTGGTCCCCTTCCGCTAAAATATCCTCTTCGCGTGAAATCTCTTCATGTGAAATATCAAGCAAGTGTTTTGTTTCCAGCACTTCTTTTGAAGGCATATCCTTCCCTTCGGTGCCATTGTAAACGGTGTAATAATGGGGACTTTTCCTTTCTGGTAGATGACTGGATTCCTGACATGGCTTGTACTCATCCACGTTAACAGTGATAAGGTTGACCATTATTTTTTCATATGGTATGAAAACCTTTTCCTTGCATTTGTCAGTGTAGTGCCATACCTGGAAAGCAAAGAAATATTTTTATTTGAGTGAAGTTTAATAAAAATACCGTCTTGCTGCTTCTTATGCTGTCGTATATTTTTCAAATATAAGGCCAGGCTAGACCTTATTAGGAGGTTATTTCAATTTAGGGAAGAAGGAAGTTCATCATATAAACCTCCAGGAGTGTTAATATGCTCCACTTTATTCTATCTGAAGTAAAACTGTATCATGACCAGCTCTAATATCCCTTTTCTCATCTTCTCCTTGTCAAAACAATGGTTAGAGCAACTCTGTCCAATTCTGGTTTTGTTTTCACCAGCATAAACTCAAGTGACTTTGGAGAAAACATCAGAGTTGTCCTTGGGTCTCAGATTACAGAATCTATTCCACTCTTTTTCACCAGTGAAGAGGAAGCCCAGTGAAAACCATGTTCCACAAGCACAGAGTCAGGTACCATGTTAAGGTATAGCTAATTAAGAGAATTAAATAGCATCAGGTTTCCTTTCAGAGAGGAGGCTATACATCAGGTTGAAGTGCAGTGTATGAAGCCAGCATTGTGCAGTCTGTCACGGGCCGCTTTTGTGACTGTGATAAATCATCTAGTTAAACAATAGGAGTTTTTCTGAAATGAGTAATATTTCTAACAGGAATAAATACTGTCTAAGCAGTCACTAAACAAAAGTGCAATAGAAAAACAACAGCCAGAAGCTGCACTTCAGTGCTTTCAAGCTTGAATGGAAGACTAAGACCACTAATTGATGTATCAGGTAGTCTGAAGGCTCCCCCAGGTCAGAAGTGCTGGACCGAAACAAACTGCTTATTCCACCTCCCCCTGACCACACTGGGTGCCCACATGGAATAGTCTGTAGGTTGGGAAAGCCAGAGAGCAGCATTAAAATACCAGGTCTGTATTCCTTTGTTACCTTAACATCAACTGAATTCAGAGGTGGAGAAATCAAATTGAAGCTTCAAGGTTGTCACAAAAAAGTGCAATGGACGTTAAAAAAACCACCAATATACAAATTATGTTTATTAGAGAAAAATCTCCTGGATTTGGAGTTTAGTCTGCTACTGAGTGGGAATTTTTCACTAAGTAGCCCTTTACGTTCTTGGACTGTAAAGAGCTCTGTCCTGCTAGCTCTCCAATGGAGACCAAGCTATCTCCCCCTACCATGCCCTGTGTCCCAGGATAAAGAATAAAGAACAAGAAAGATGCAGAAAGACTTTTTACCACGGCCTGTGGTGACAAAGTGCAACAGTTTTAAACTGAAAAAAGGTAGATTTAGACTGGATGTAAGGAAGAAATTCTTTACTCTGAGGGTAGGCAGGCAGTGGCAGAGGTTGCCCAGAGAAGCTGTGGATGCCCCATCCCTGGAAGTGTTCAAGGCCAGGTTGGATGGCGCTTTGAGTAACTGGTCTGGTGGAAGATGTCCCTGCCCATGGCAGTGGGGTTGGACGAGATGACCTTTGACGGTCCCTTCCAACCCAAACTACTCTCTGATTCCATGATTCTGTGATAAAGCTGGTGCCTCATCAAGTGCACCTCGTCAGTCTGAACACACTGCGGCAGTCGCTGCTCTACTCCTTCTGAACCCCCAGTCCCTCTGGGAACATTTCTCCTATCACCTCTGTGCTGCTATGGATTTCTTCAGAAAGATCAGCATGTTCAAACCAACTCCCTTATACCTCCCATCCCACGGTGTCACGCAGATTGGATTAACATCAAAGTGTTCATTCATTATTGTAATTGCGTGTTTATGGTTGAGCAACTTGTTTAGAGATAGCTGTGAGAAAGCTCTGCTGGGCTCATGAGCTGGAAGCCAGTAACATTTCTTAGACTTTATGTGTTCTTTCTAAAAATTTACAAACTTTGCAGCTCTAAGAAACTTGCAAACATTTTTATGTAGAAAGTGTATTTAGGCTGTCTAAATAACGGAATGTGTTTGTTCATACATTTTTGGGTGTTAGGAAATGGGGCAGTATTTGAAAGTATTCTTGAAGTCCGGATTAAATTATCTGTATGATACACACGTGATAAATCCTTCACAATCACAATTAAGTGGCAAAAACTGGTAATACCCAGTAATAGTCCAAGAAAACATCATGGGGTTTCTGTACTGCTTAATTATCCTCCCTTCTTGTTTCTGAATTCAACCGCTTAATAAGTTTTGTTCACTGAATCTCTACAGTGCTTCTTCCTAGATAAATTTAGGAAGTGCTGACTTCCTAACAGACCTTGCTTCAGTGCACCTCAGACCTTGCTTATGGCAATGACACTTCCCACTTAAATGCATTTTCTTGCATTTAATTACCCTCGATGTGATGTTCTTTTCTTGATCTGAGTGGCAACTAGAGCTTTTATTTGCAGCTAGCCATGGTTTCCTCCCAGCTGACTCGGAGGCTCGGAAAACACACAGCTCTGCTGTGAGCACCAAGGCTGGCAATGACCTCCTGTGACAGAGAACACTTACCAGGTTTGTTGGATGTTTCTGTTTGCTGACGTGAATATACCTGTGCACACAATAGCATGTCATTGAAATAAAAAGGACAGCCAGCGTGACAGGCAGAACACATCCAAATACGATTGTTATAGTCTCATCTGCTGTTTTATCTGTTAAGAAAACAGAAGTTGTCATTGTACCGACTGACTTTTTAATGCATTCAGATAGTACTGTGTGCATTCACCACATTTACTATTATCTAAATTGTAAACTAAATTCTAAAAAGAAGTAACAACCCCTCCCTCAGGTTCTCCTGTTGCTAACTTCAGACTGACCCAGCTCTGCCACTCCCAAACCTCATTCAAGGAGAAAAAATAGTCTCCATTCACTAAGACTCAAAGAATGCAGATCCTTTTCTTCAGAGGTACTGATGTACCTTCCAGAAAGGTAGATCCCAGCTATGTTTTATTAAAGACAAAGATTTTTTCATTGGTACAAATGCACAGGGAGAGGAGAAACAATGCTAGCTTTCACTCTCAGAATGGATACACAAAAAACTTACAAACTCAGTCACCGTGATTTTCTCTAACTTGCATCTTCTTTTTGTACTTTGCTGGCTTACACGTACCTTTCAAGGTAGCAATGCAATATTCTTTGGAGAACCCACTGTGCAAAAGTGGTGTGGTGACATGTATCTGTGCGCTGACACAATAAGCTGTTCCAGGTTCTAACCAGGGCACAACCAAAGTGTTGTTGCTGATGGAGAACCACCACTGGAAGATATAAAAAAAAAAATTTTTTTTTTTCCCCCTTTAACTCTTCAGTTACAGAAAGGTAAAGAGCTTATATACAAAATGTGTCGCAACCACACAAATTTTCTAGAAAGAATAAGAATACTGTAAGAACTGCCAGCTGCATGCTTTTTTTCTGAATGCAATCAAAATTCAAGTTATTTATTAGGTCACGTCCTCTCTGAATATTTTATCTCCCATTCAATCATTCTTCTACCACTACTTAACACTTTCATGCTTTATGTGAAGTAGGATCATGTGCCACCACCAGCCCACATTCTCATGCTGATGTTGCAACAAAGCATCACTCCAGCCCTGTCCCAACACACAGGTGAATGAAAGGTCCATAATACAGTTGCACAAAATCTTTCAAACTGAGATGTTCTGGTAAAGATAATACCCTTAAAATAATGGGTGTTATATAGACCTTGAACTCCAAAGTAAAGTAATCGCTATATGTCAAGCATCTCTATGAAAAAAACCCAACTACCTCTAATTGCTAATCTTGGCATTTTAATATCCCTTTTGACATAAGGTGACCTTTTTTGGGTAAAGTTTCTGTCTCTTTTCAGGAAATTCAGAGATTTGCCAGACAGATTATGCCTGGAGGACGGGAACAGAAGAACGAGTGTTTTTGTAACTGATCACTGAACTCTTCCTCATCTACTGTGTTTATGCTGGGAACTACTCCTAGCTAATGAAATGTAAATCTGCAGAGACAGAGAAATGAAGATGTTCGGATGTGGTGACAAAAGATGCACTTTGTCATGACATATTGCGAGCATTGTCAGTAGACTGACTGGTTGGGGAGCAGCCCCGCTGAAGAGGCCTGGGGACAGGCAGCAAGCTGAACATGAACAGCAACCTGCCCTCACAGCAAAGGAGGCCAGCAGCATCCCGGACTGTGTGAACAGGAGAAGAGGGAGCAGGTGGAAGGGAGGGATTATCCCCCTCCACTCAGCGCTCATCAGACCACATCTAGAATACCGTGTCCAGTGTTGTTGCCTCCCAATGCAGAAAAGACTGACAAGCTGGAGGGAGTTTAGTAGAGGATCACCAAGATGGCTGGAGTGCTTGCCCTGCGAGGGGAGGCTGAAGGACTGGAGTTTGTTCTGCCTGGGGAAGAAGGGATGGCTTCAGGGGGACCTCATGGCAGCCCCCAGGATGACCCAGGGAGGTCAAGACGACAGAGCCAGGCTCTTCACAGTGCTGAATGGTGGGAGGATGAGACAGAATGGACATAAGTTCAAAAAGAGAGGTTCACATTGGATATCAAGAAATACTTTTTCCCTAAGACGAAAGTCAAGCAGTGGAACAGGTTGTGCAGTCCCTATCCTTGGAGGTTTTCAGGATGCAACTGGACAAACCCTGAGCGACCTGGTCTGAGCTCACAGCTGATCCTGCTTTGAACAGGACTTCAGACTAGAGACCTCCCAAGCTCCCTTCCAACCTGAACGATCCTACAATTCCCATAAGGCTATGAATCCTATTTCAATCCTTGCTGTTATGGACAAAGTGCATTTCAAGAAGCACAGAGCACAGATGTAATAGGTACAGTTCTACAGCCTTGTCAAAGCTTACCCGCTTCTTTGTTTTTTTGTTGAGGACAGACACGTTGTATTGCAAGCCAGGATACACTTGAAGCAGAGAGATGGATTCTTCCTCAGGACTTCTCTTCCACTTCTCAGGAGCAGTCAGAATGATTGAAATAGATTTCTCAGTAGAAGATACATTTACCATGGGTGGATCAATTTTAGCTGGAAAAATGAAGATGTACGAAAAGCAGTCAAATGCAGCAGAGGCACACTGATTGACCATGCAGTTTCTTAAAGTGGATGATATTAAATTTTTGTAATATTTTGGGGAGTCTAAGTAGGACTTTGAAAAATTCATTTATATTGGCAGAAAATTATTTTATCAGATAACCAAGAGGATCTTTATGGTCAGAAGGTGAACACTGACTTGGAATTTTGCCTAGGAATTCCTGTGACTTCGCAGGATAAACAACCTTGAAACTCAATTTGCTAAACCAAGCTAAATTACCATTATGTTCTCAGATTATCTGGCACAGATAAGAGATATTGTGCTCTAGAGTATGATTACTACTTGGTTTAATAGAGTCTTTTCAAAATCAGAGTTCTTTATACTGTGGATGTGCGACAGCTTTTATTTGCCTCGAGTAAAGCTTTACCATAGCATAAAAGAGTATTCAGCATATATAAGACCGTATGTATAACACATATATATGACCGTATGTACAACACATATATATTCAAATTCTAATATGATTATGTCAATTACTTCTGCCAAAAGCATAAATATGAGACAACTGAAAAAAAAAATCTAACCTCACGTTAAAATTAAAATATCATATGCTATGAAGGCACATGCAGTCTGAGGACACAGTATTAATCAAAGCCATTGAACATCTGGCTGTGTGATTAGCTTTCCTTACTGTCTGTAAGAGGGTTAAATCGTGTGCTGTCCATCCAGTCAGAGCACATCCCATTTAGGAAGGCTTTAACACTCGCGTAGTATTGTTCTTCATAGTCAGAGGTCTCGCTGGAGAGGTCACACCATGTTCTGTTGATATTCCTGCATTCTGGCTTTCTAATCCATTTGCCAACACCATATCTATATTGAAAAAGAAAGAGAAAGGAGCTGTACAAAAGCTATTGCCATGACAGTAGTCACCTGATAATACAGCACAGAAACTGATATTACGGCTGATTAAAGAGATTGCTTGTTTTGCAGAAATCTGCAATTTCAAAGATATCCCAACTTCAGCTGAGATAAAACACAAGATTTCCATGAGTTTTTAATGAAAAATAAATCAGAGTAGGCCCTATCCAGAGGAAACCATATGAACTAACTGGGATGTTACTGATACCAATCTAAGTCCAGTTTTGCTTGCACACACCAGAGATCTCTCAAATTCATTCTCCACAGCTTTAGATTAAACTGTAAACACATGATACAGAGCCAGGATAACTATTTATATAGAGACAAAGAGTTCTGTCAGAATGGTCAGTGGCTCATACTGGTGTACAGAGACAGATGATGCTCAGGGTCTCCAAGATGAGTGGACAGGAGACTACTCATCACTGAGTGCTACTTCTTTCTCTAGTTTAAAAGAAAGACTCCATTGGAATACAATGAACTTCAAAACCCTCCTAGTTGAAAGAGGTGTATACCTGCTACCAACGACGCCTCAGTACCGACCAGCTCTTACACACTGAAGAAATCAAGATTTCCTTGGAAAATTCCTGCCTGGATTTGCTCAGAAGCTCCTGCTCCTCAAATTCACGTTATTAAGAATTCCCCTTTAGCTGCTAATTAGTAAGGGCACGTGGCAACTTCTACGTGACTGCAGGATGGTATCACTCACCAGCGTTTTCCACCTAGCTCAAGGCCTTGCTCTGCTAGGTAGGTAGAGGCACATATGAATATTTTTGTATTCAGTGTGAAAGATGTGACCTATGGCTACAGAGTCTGCCGTGGACCAGCTGACCCTGTGGAGTCAGCGTAGCTGGTGCTCTCTGAGCATTTGACCTTCTACACAATTATTGTTTATCCCGTAATTGCTGAGCACTCTCCCCTTTCCTAGGAGGTGGACTATGTCACTCCTCTGTTAGCACAGAGGGCAAGATCTGAGCAAAAGAGGTTGCAGTCTCTGACTGTAGAAGCAACTTGTTGCTTTTTTTAGTAGCCAGTTCAAGTTACAGGAAGCTTCTGGAGATTTAAACTTGTTTTAGTGTCAAGAAAACATTACGAGATCGAGGGCAGTGTAAATATTAGAGGTAAAGGTTGGGAGCATTACATCATTCATGACAACGGTGCTACACTTATTTGTAAGCTAAACTTCTAGCACTGTTCTTCAGAATGACCCAGTGCTCTCTTGGTGGGAATAAAGGAAATGGATTCTGGTCCTCACTCAAATTCCTTGATATCCTACAAAGGTGAAGACCTTGAAAATATAACGGTCTGATTCCAATCACATTACTTGGTTTTCTACGATACTTGATAACTTCAGTGGATTTTCTCCGAGACTAGAGAGGCTTGCGGGGTCAGAAGAAATCTGTGAGGGTTGGGTCCATTAGAAACACTGGGTGCTGTTAATATTCTGTTAAACACTACATCTCCAGATCCATTTAAATGTGT
Organism: Cariama cristata; assembly: GCF_000690535.1. Classification (NCBI taxonomy): domain Eukaryota; kingdom Metazoa; phylum Chordata; class Aves; order Cariamiformes; family Cariamidae; genus Cariama; species Cariama cristata. The sequence continues at coordinate 21,779 of NW_009612286.1, forward strand.
ACAGAAGGCTAATATGTGCGGATGCCAATCCACAGCACAGTCCTTCTTCATCCTTCTGTCTCATTTCTCAGGAATGCCTCTGAAAGCTTCCATGTTGCATCCTACACTTCTTTCACAGGAAGAAATTCTCCTTATAATTTTTTTTTACCTGGATCTGAAGTAAGCAGTACCAGAAGTAAAAGTTAAAACCATACCGCTTAAGTCTAACCCACATTTTAGTTCTGCTTTCTTTACTTTTTAGCAGCCCTATCTTGCTTAAAGATTTTTTAAAAAATTATTATTTCAGATGCTAAAATAAAAGTCAGTAAGGGATAAAATAAACAAGCTAACTTACACTGAATACTTCACCTTGTAGAGTACTCCATCTCCTGTGCCTTCTGGTGCTGACCAGTGAAGGACATTCTTCATGTTTATAGATTTAAAATGGACATTCCTAGGGCTGGGCAAAGAACAATACAGCTCTCCTGAGAACGAAAATATGAAAGGAACAACATACATTAAGAATCTGCAAATATATATGCTTCCAAGTTAACCAAAAAAGATACTTATTTTTAAACAAGCCATAAAATTCTATATACTGCCTTTCTTATCATTAAAAGCACAAGGTTGTTGGCCATGGAAATTCAGTTTTTTGAAAAGTGTCCCTAGCTACTGCAGTCCCAATTCCATCTGTAAGAGTGTGTTTTTTCTCTAGAAAAAATGGCTTTGCCAGTTATGACAGACATTGGCATGGAAATATCCAGGGACTGGAAGCTAAAGCTAGAAAAGTTCGGCCTGGAAGAGATACACATTTTTTAAATTGTAAAGGTATTGAATATCAGAACAATTTAACCATGGAAATTGTAAAAACATCCTTGATGCTTCAGTAGAATCTTGTTGTAGCTGAGTGAACTTTTAAAAATCAAACGAGGTATTTTTAAAAAGACACGTGGACTGTACTGCAAACACAGCTTTACAAATAGAAGTATGACTTCACGCTGGATGATCACAATAGCCCCAGCAACATTTGATCATCCCTGTTGATTCTCCAGAAAGTCAAAAATGAACACCTACTGTTAGGTCACTCATCTAAACTGCTGTTTGTTGCACCAGTTTTTGACACGAACAGACAAGCGAGTCTGTGGCTCTTAAGAACCCAGTTTCACGTCTTCCTAATGCACACTCCTAATCTAATAAATTTAATGGAGATGCTCACATTGCTAAATTGCTTGCAAAACGGAGGCCCATGGGCCCAGGGGCAAAATCCCAAACTCCAGGTTGTGACTCAATCCCCAGCACCTCCTGCCACGAGAGCTGTACCCACGGGAGCAACCCTGAGACCAGTCCCGAAGCTGCCGCTGCTGGGAAGGAGCTTCTCCTTCCGAGTGGCCACGAGAGCATAATGGGGAAGAGAAAAAGGGACTCTGTGGTTCTTCAGGACTTTTCAAAACCCTTTAAGCTCTTCCTCCAGGGATGCGATTCTAGTTTTTAAGATAACAAAAAGAGACAAAGAAAGAAGGAAATAAACCATGTTAACACGAACAGTGGGAACCTGTCTGAATTAATAGTCTTTGACCTTTGTTACTTCCGTAAGCAGACCGTAAGGACTTTTTGTAGTGTATTTCACTATTACTAGAGTAATAGTGTTCATCCTCGTGTATATGTAACATATAGTTGCTTTTGTAAGTAAAAGTCACAACTTGCTGACTTCTAGCTGTCTGAGCCAAACAGTAAAAGCTTTTCTCGTCAATACATTTATTAAAACAATCTCCTTGCAATTCCGTAGAGAACAATTACTTTAAACTGTCTCAGTGGAAACTCTGGGTTTTCCAAGCCTCTAGCTGTATCTTAATGTTCAAAAACTCTGGTATATGCCTGCATCTGTATCTTCAGATCATAAAGCTGTTTATGGAGGGTATTTCTAATGTTGCTCTCTTATCTCTAGCACTTAGCTAGTGTTCAGTGGCTTTCAAATTTTTTCTGGTTGGGGAACAAGTTTCATCAGGTATAGCTTAGGGCAAGCTTATTTATTTACAAAAATATGTAGAAAGTCCCATTTCCTTGAACACAGAAATGCTCAATGACAGTCATCTTGTAAGAGATCAAACTATAAACCCAGTTATAATGAAATAAAAAAAAGTTTCAGGATGCCAGAGGATGTGAAAGCAGCAGAAAGAGACCTCCAGGAATCTGCCTTACTTTAACATTTGCTTCTAAGTGGGAGATACAGAACCTAGAAAATAAAAGGTTTTGATTTCCCCCAAAATAAATGTCCTCTGCAACTGCTTTAAGTGAAACTAATCCAAATGTAAAGATGAAGCTGCCGGTGAGAGCCAAGAAAACAGCCTAAAATTTGCAACATCTGTTCAGTAAAAGAGAGAAGCTCCTAAACCACTAATGTGCATGCTACTAAGAAGAACAAATCAAACCCAGCATTACACGGACTACGAGAAATCATCCATGCATCAAGTTTCATTCTTTGTGCCACATCCCAGCACTAAAGTGTGTAAGACCACAGGAAATCCATCAACTGCATAGTCAATAACTGTGAACAAGAGATTTAAAAAATAAAATAAAATAAAATCAGAAGTCAAACAATTCTGCCCAAGCCCTGAGAAAGGCAAACAGGCAATCCATGTAGAAAGGGAGGGAGGGACTGAGGCACAAACAAACCTTCTGCAATTCCCAAGTAGGAGGAAATACAACATAGGTATTTTCTCAGATTGTTGGGAATCAAAGCCATAAAAGGCTTCTCATTAAAAAACAATGAGAGGCAAAACTAAAAAGCCCAACAAGGAGAGATTTGAGAATAAAACAGACTCTGGAGGAGAATACAGTATATACTGCATGGTCCAAAAAGCTCTGGAGGAAAGATTAAAAAAATTCTAGCCTTTAAACAGCAGTAGATGAGGAGGAGATTTGTCTCTGGCAACTTGGGCTCTGAGCAAGGCATCTACTTTGCAGCGGTCATAAAGAGCAGAGGAAGATAAACTCTTCTGTAGGTTGGTTCACCGCTCCAGTTCGGATGGACCAGACTGGGTGCATCTCTCTCCCTCCAGTGGAGATGGTGGTCAAGCCCTCAGCCTTGATCTCTGCTCTCTCGGCAGTTAAACTTACCAGAGATGCACCTTGTCCAGGGAGAGTGGTGGGGAACACGGTAAGTCTCTACATAAGAGGGATAATCTGTCCTCTATGGCCACCGTGAACAAGGAGGAAAAGGAACAGAGTTTGGTTTCAACAAGAAAGGAGGCATTGGGAGTAACCCTTGTGGGAAGAGGAGCGAGATGTGAGGATGGCTCACCTGGGAGAGTTGCTGGATGGATATTTCAAAGGGCAGATTAGAAAAACATCTGCCAGAAATGACACTAATTTAGCTGATCCTGCCTAGGGGTAGTGGGACGGACTGGCTGATCTCTTAAGGTCACTGCCAGCCCCATTTTGATAGGCCTTCTTATACTATCTGATAAATCTGGCTTCACACTCTGTAGTAATAAATTTCACAAGGGTACTGCTGAATCAGGTGCAGGAGAGCTAAAAATGTCCCTAATAGCTCACTTTTCATACCTTTTTTCTTTAAAAGTTTTTAAAATGTATCCTGCTTATCAGGCTAATCCATAGTCACCAAATTGAACCGGCCGGAGGCAGCCAGCTCATCACAGCCAAGGGAAATTACTTCCATTGGTTTTCTGAATAGTTTTTTGTTTGCCTGTACTTTTTGACATTTGTCCATCCTTGCCTAAAAACATTTCTATTCCTCGAGCACATTTTAAAGCAGCAAGAGTCATGCATTTGTCTGTTACATTAAAAAATGTTTAAACTAGTAACACGCAAACGTGGTTTTTTGTAGAATTATTTTTTTAAAAAAAAAAAAATTTCCCTCCTCCCAGTGTGGTTTCTGCTGTGGTAAATGAAGTTTCAAAACAGAAACACTGACAGCAGCAGATGAGCCAATCTCAGCACACAGAACCCACAGACTGTATCTTTACAAGATCTAAAGCATTACAACGCTGCCGGCGTGCTCCCACCTGCCCCCAGCTCAGCGTGATTTGGAAGGCAGAGGGACCAAGACCGTTAACTTTCCATTTGCTGCAAAAGCAGAGATTTGGTTTCTATTTCTGGTCTTGCCCCTTTAGTAAAGAATTCTGTTTACCCTTGCAACAAATCATGCAAATTTATTCCTCAATTCTGCACCTGTAAAACAAGAATAATACTTGCATACTCCCCTATTTCTCCAGGAAGAGTTAAGGATAAACTCCTTCATGTCGACTCAACACTCAGTAGTATTGGCATGCGTAGAAAATAGATCATACATAGACCTTGTATGTTCCGAGGTTATCAGTCAGGAAAGGACTCAGGTATATGCATCAGCTGTTTATCTCAGTATCATGTCTTTAAACACAATATATCCAGTTATATTCTGATTTTATTTCCATTAACCAGGATTAATGGCATGGGTGTCACATGGAGTATCTTCAGGTCGTACTGGTCTATGTGAGAGCAGAAATCAGTCATACAGGTTGCTTTGCTAGGCTTAGTCTATCTCATCGATAATCTGCAATGGCTGTCATCACTTCCCAAGTATAACAAAGTCACTTTATTTATTTCTTGCATGGAAAAACCTGGAGCCCTTACTACTGTCTTTGGAAACGCTGTTAATCAAACCTTGAGTAATATCATTCCTTACATTTTCATGACTCTGCACACCTGGACTGGAAAGCCAGTAATAATATAGGCTTGCAAACTTCACCACCTCAACAAAGAGCCAAGTCCTGATCTTAGAATTAGCTAATGTGAGACTCTCCAAAATAGACATGACTTAGCCTGAAAACACCTTCACGCGTGAGTGAAAAAACCCACTGACGTCAGTGAGATTATTCACATGAGTAAAAGACTCATGAGGCAGGTGCCTCATCTTCTCTTTATGAAAGTCTCTGAAAGTGCTGGGTTTAAAAACATGGTCAGTTTTAATTGCGTAGAGCTCCCTGCCAGGTGTGTGCCTTGCTCCAGTCCGTACTGTTCAAAGCTCGGTTTTAGGGTGTAGCCGTATCTATCTATACACGCATGCATACACACACGCGCACATATATATACACAAATATAAACACACAGAATTTGCATGTTACAGCTATTATCCGTTCAGTGTATCTGCCTTTAACCTGCTAGGAGGCACCGCTGCCTATCTCAGTGACAAACAGCTGTGTTTAATGTCGATGCCGCAGAACAAAATACAGCTGCAACTACCTGTGCCCTCTCGCTATAAACAGATTTGTTAACTTTTCACTTGAGTTGGGTAACCTGGCAGCTGCAAAGCATAAAAATCCATAAATACATAAAAACGTAGATATTTTTTCTGTACACTGGCTGAAGTTCTGAGGTGGGGAGAAGGCAGAGGACCCACTGAAAGCCGACCTGTCGGCACAGAAATGCCTCCTGTGTAAGTACCGTTGTTGACTGTACCGCTCTCAAGCAGAGCGATCATCTGCTGTATTTTACTGTGGCATGGCTACAAGGGTGCCAAGACCAAATTATCCAATAAAATAAAACAAAGGTCACAGGGCTTCTCTAGACAACTGTAAGATATAATTTAAGACAGTGAGTGATGCGGAAAGTATTAAGACAGAAAGGCGAGCCTTACTGCAACACAGCTTTTCTCAATAGCCACAGCAGTAAAACCCACGGACTCCTCCCCTACGGTCGTCTCAGAATTTACAAGAGGAACTCCTTTTCTGACAACAACAGAGACTTTGGCTTCAATTGCTGCTGTATTTTCTTATATGAAAACGGCCCTTGGGAGCACCTCTGATGGAAGCTGCTCCTTTGTGCCGGGCACCAAATTTACGGGCAACGCTGAAGGCACTCCCCGTGCCTCACCTTTTGCAGCTGCCACTTCAAGGCCACAGACGTAATCCACACTTACACACCTCAGAGAGAGGGCAACCTTTTAAACAGGCTCAGTCCCTGATTCACCTTTTCCCACTGGGAGCTTAGACCCACCAGCGAAGCATCAAGCAATTTAGGAGCAATCTAGGACACCAAACATTTCTGGCGATGCTGTAAGCTGTTGCCCTTTCTTCAGTCTTTGTGTTTGGCTTTGGGTGACTTCCACCAAACTCCTCTGAAATCTGGCTTGCTCCTTCTATGCTGCTGCTCTTCGTTTTTTAAGGAATTTTTGCTCTCTTTTCTTCCTCCAGCTCACCTGTTTCAATGGTTACGTTGTTCTCAGGGAAAAATATTCCCTCAAACACATGCCGAAGCATAACATAAAAATGGTCATACTCGGTCAGAACAAACGGCCGTTCAGCATGGTGGTCGGTGGCACTCGCTAGCAGAGGGCTGGGGCTGTCTTTTCTGGCACATCTGCAGCCTCAAGCAAGCTGGCACTGGCCATGCAGGAAAACGCCAAGCGGTAAACAGGGGAACCGAGCCAAAACTGGAGAGGAGAAGTTACAGAGAGGAAGGGAAACCCAGCAAAGCCAGGAACACACGTTAGCAAATCTCATTACCTGCTGTTAGTCATCTTAGCAACAATTTAAACAAATGAGTTAATTTTTTTTTTCAATGAAGTGGGCTTGAAAGTTTTTCTCTGTGCTGATTCTTTTAGGCTTGAACTCAACAGATTAGATAAGGAGGAGGAGAGACACGTAGGAGTCATTAAAGCTTAGCTGCCTTTCTCCTGGTGGGTTGCTGGAGCTCTGGGACTGCCGGGGATGAAGTCAGGGTAGTGAAACCCTTTGACTTGAGCAGTGCTGGTGGGAATGTGGGGAGGAGCACCGAGGTGATTTCCTGTTCAAGTCATAACAGCGCTCGAGACGTAACCACAAAGCACACTCTTGCCCTCCCAGAACAGGAGCCCATCGCTGCCTTTTCAGAGAGGGCACAGGGGAGAGAAAGACGGGGACAGAAACGGAGACGTAAGACTGTGTGAAAACCAGGTGGTGGAGGAGATGGGAAAGTATGAGAGAAGAGGTGGGGAAACGTGGGAGAAGGGTGAGACCGGGGCATGTGGAGTTTGTTTTTGAAGAAATAGGCAGGCTGCCATTGGGAACAGGTGAACCTGAGGAGGGAAAAAAGTGCGAGTGGAAATACAGCCCGAAGAATGGGAGAGATGCAGGAGGGGACTGAAGCTGCGGCTTGCCCTGACATGCTCTCCTCCTCCGTGCGAAGCCTTGCGTTTATTTATCCAAACTATGTTCTAACTCATCAAAACACCTCTACCGAGAACATTTCAGAACATTTCAGATTCAGTCCAGAAAGACCCAGCTTCAGAAAGGAGGAGAAAGTCTTCCCAGTCCGTTGAAGGCTTGCTAGGAGACAGCTGGAGAGGGCCATGGCAGCTGACATCCATTCCTTTTTGCTAACTTGTATGACAGAAACAAAATAACCTGCATTTTCTTCCCACTGTCCTGGAGGTTTGCAAGTGCAGGAGTAGAGCTCACACTACCTAACCATACCCTCCTGCAAAAATCTTTCCTTGATGCACTCCGGCAGGAGAAAGTTATTGTAGGAATGTTTTTTGTTAATTCTGAGTGATCAATACTAGCCTGAAAACAAGGTGAGTTAAATTCAAGGTGTGCTTGTCTAAAATTACTCACAACCCCTTCAAGGCTTTTAGAGTCATAATCCATCAGAGATGTTTTGTGTTTGGTTTTTTTTTTTTTTAAATTATCAAATTAAATGAGTTTTTGTTAAGTTTGGAATACAAAAACTTTTTTTGTCAAAAAGGACTAAATTAATTTAAAAAATTTTTCAATATACCCAAGGGTTAAGTAAGCTTTCTGTTTGAAATACTGTAAATATTATGCTGTGTGGCAGTTATCAGCCAAATCCTGATACACCACATTCCTAATCCATCCTTACATGAAATACCTATTTTTTTTAAACATAAACTGAGCAAAAATTAGTTTTGGCTTTCATCATTTAGTGCTGGCTAATATCTATTAGGCAACAACCGTCCAATTAGAACTGACAGCATTATATTTATTGCCTAACAGGTATTGCTCGTTGCTCTCTGACCTACTGATGGCTTGTCTAGAGAAGGGATTTTATTTTTCTTGGAGTCCAAACTAATTTAATTTGTGAAATCCCCGATTCTGAATCCACATTTTCCATGTCGGGCAGCAGATTGAGTGTGATGTCAATGGAGGATGAACACTTGCCTTCATTTCTGAGGAACAGGCAACCCTGGAAAGATCCAAGTCAAACACCTTCTTCCGCATCCAAGGTCCAAGAGGAAGGACCAACACGCCTAGCAAGCTTGCAATGCCTCGTCTCTTGCAGGCAATCAGGCTGCCAAGGTCACACAGCCAACCCTGTCCAAACGATCATAAATAGACTATTTCCAGTCCCCAGCCAGTGCCTGCAAATGGGAAGAGGCAATTTCAAGTTCACCCCATGGGACAACCAGTACGGCTCTAGGTTTGCTCTCTTGCATGGTGCTGAAGACCGGCCGGCGATGCCCCGGCAGATGCCAGGCAGCCTTGCTGAGCATCTCTGCTACCTGAAGCACTCACAGAATTATTTTTTTCCTCTTGTGCCCCACATTCACGCTTCTGCCCCCAAATGATCAAGGACGTAAGCGCCTCTGGGAAGCAGCTGCTTGTAGAGAACTCACAAGAAGTGAAGGTTTCTGGGGTACCCACCCATTTCTGTTGGTCTCCTGTCAGGTACGGGCTGGTGTGTTTTGAGGCACTATATGACTGTTCAGTGTCCCACAGTAATTTCAGATGTGAACAAGTCAGTATCTAATTATAGGTACAGTAGTATTTTTAGTATCTTTCCTGTACTTAATGAACATTTTTTTGTTAAAACCACCAGTCATGATTTTTAGACTCATTTACCCGCCTATAGATTTAAAGTGATTTTGCTGTACAGAGGAAGTTATTCAACATAATCATCTGTCTTTTACACACAAGTTATGAAAGATTGCCTCAGAAATGCCGTTAAAGGCGGTAACGTGCACAGCTGGATCCAAGGGACAGCGCGGTGTCGCTGACGTTCAAGAGAACGGCCAACACACTTTGATGAGATGTGGAGGAGCCTGACCATCGCTGGGCTGGCAGAGAAGCTAGCTCTCCCATCACCTTTGAGCTACTGCAGGTTGATGTAGACTTGGAGAGCTGAACGGGTCTACTTCTGTGCCTGTCTGCTACCTTCTTACAGCGGGGAAAAGCCCTGTCAGCAATTACACGTGCCTCAGCCTTCTCAGGGCACAGTCAGTTTTCAGCACTCCTGAGCCACATCCTGTACACTGCTATTTTGACTGCAGTACCCCCTAAGAGCAGGATATTGATGTACTTTCAGAAAAGACAAGGAAAGCCAAGAGAGGCGAAGTCTTTTGCAAACCAGATGCAATAATAAATACTATCTCAACTGCTGCCTCCAGCCTCTAAGAAACTAGTAGGAAATAAATTAACCCCTTTCATCTAAGAGCTGTAAGACCCACTTGCGTGTGTTCTTACACAAGGAGTGCGATTAAGCTCAAAACCATAAATTTTCATCTAAGAGCTGTAATACCCACTTGCGTGTGTTCTTACGGAAGGAGTGCGATTAAGCTCAAAACCATAAATCTTGGTAACAGCACGCAAGATCCTTTCACCTCCTCAAGCAACATTCTTCTTACTTCTCTTTGGACACATTCCTGTTCCCATCACAGAAAAGGGAGTGGAAAATGGAAGGCTGGAAAACAGCAAAGCTATGAGGTGAGATTTAACTCAAGGTGCTGAGGTATAAAGAAGGGAAGAAGAGACTACAGTCTTCCTTCTGTACTTTCATTGACCTTAAAATACTCTTGCAGTAGCCAGGCAGACAGGAAAAGTCATCTATTTTCCACGAGAAAGAGATATGGTGTATTTAATCTGTTTATATGTAAACTATCCCATACCTCCAGTCCTTCCTCTTCTTTCTGATTTACCTAGTTTTACTGTACTGTTTTAAAGACAGGATGAGCAGTGGATAAAAACCTCCAAGTTACTGGTACACCAAGTATAAAGCACAAACAGATCTGCACATCATTTAAACACAGCTCTCCAGTAAAACCTCATTTTTGTCTAGAGATGGGCTTGGCTTCCAGAATTCAGGCTTTTATAAAGCTAAGCTTCCTAAAACATGAGAACTCTTCTTTGGCTCATAAAGGGTGATTTTTTTTCTCTCTCTCTTAGGGGTTAATCCTGTAGTTGTAGATAATCAACACCACTTCTTGGAGAGAAATCAAGCAGCAGAAATCAATCTTTATGAGCCACAACTATAAAAACCAACATAATTTGGAACCACACACGCACAAGTGACTTGAGTAATCCTAACCACTTGCTTCTCTTGGAATTAAGACTATAAAGGCCACAAGAGAACAACAGCCACAGAAGGGTAAGGTTGTTAGCTAAAATGGTGAACCTGAATGTTCACATGAGGAACTGCGATGCACATCTAAGTTTGGGACGTTAATCACAAATCCCAACAGCGCTGGAAGTTTCTCTAGGGAATGAGCTACCTCCTTCAACCACTGCCATTCCTAATTAACAGGCAATAAGAATTTGTCAAATTGTGGAAATCATAAGCAAAGCTAAGCACGAGGGCACAGACCGCAGCGTTGTCTAAAACAGCCTGGCATGAGATTGGAAGTTGGAGATGAGAAGATAAGGACGAGCCTTTCAACTCTATGAACATGACATGCCTTCTTCGTATACCGTAGTTCTCCTTATGCCAATATCTCTTTTTATTTATTTCTATGTTACATTTATTCTTCTCTCCTTCACACTAGCAGAGAGCCAGGAAATACCACGTAAAAACACCAAGCTCAACCAGCCCATATACTTCCACCATCATTACTGAAGCTTAATGCCCTCTCTGGCAAACACACAGATTATCACCACCACAAATGCAGTTCAACGCTGCTGAGTATATAGACATACACCAGGTAATACAAAATACTACATGCACAAAATTGTCAAGTTTTCTGAGGGTTCAAAAATCATTATATTTTACAGCATTTTTCCCCACTGCTTTTCTCATCTCTCCCGTTGCATAAACATATTTTGTCTTACTGCTTTTGGGTAATGTACAGCCATCACTTCAAATGCAATCTATAAACTTCCCAGGACACAGACATCACAGAGTATACGCACAGGGTGATTAGCCTATTTATTACGTGCACACTGCATGCCTTATATATGAAATAATCTGATGCTTCAGTATGCTATTTAGCTAATACTTACTGGCTGTGTCTACGCAATAGATCAGCCTCTTCTCAGATCCAAACGGTACCTTAAATCACCTTGTGTCAATACCAAAACATCGCAGCACTGCTCAACTTGGAGCCAAGCATTTCACTTCTTCACAAATTATGACTGGTGCTCAAAGACCATGTATTCATACAGGGGGAAAAAAGTGATTGTTCAGGCTTTGTTTCTATCAAAATAAGCTAAGCAAGTAGCTTCTGCTGTCCCAGTTTTGGGGGGATTGAATTGAAAACAGTAGTCTCTCCTCTTGAATGTTTCAAGATTTTAAAGCACCGCGTGTGTGCTATCTCAGGAAGCCTTCTCAAGGATACTGTGGGTATTGGGGGAGGAAAGGAAGTAAATTATTAGCACTGGGATATCGCCTGCCTTCTGGATGCTTTTAACATGATAAAACACGTCTGGGCACCAGTGTGGTCCTTGAACTCCAGCTCAACGGCTTAACTGCAAAGCCCATACCATGATCCCTTTTGTCTTTTTATTCTGTATTTCCCAGAACATGTTGTTCAAAAGGGATGTTTTGTCCATTTCAGTGCTCCAGTAACTGCGAAAGAAAACATACTGAAAATTGCTTAAAAGGAGGCCTGAAGCTGCTTCTCAAAACATAGATCTATTTATTAGTAAATTTATTAGTAAAAATATGATAAAGTAGGAGATGAAAAAGAAGTAAATTAAATCAGGTGTGCCAATGTAGACCTAGAAACTTATGCAACTATTAGAAAACGTTAAAAGGGGGAAGCTTCCAAGGTCCCACCATATGAAAGGTAGTTGGTACGTATAGCCGCATACCAACTCCAGTGGAATCTACGGCTATGTCTACGTTAGTGAGTAACGCAACCCAGAATGAGCAGGTCTGTTACATGAACATGTCAGTATTGAGAAAATCTTGTCTATACTATACACATTTCAGGTTTTTTCTTTTTAATGTTGGACTAGCTCTACTAGCATTAGATAGGCTGATGAAGCATATCATCCAGGGCAGTTTCACCCAGAAGAAATCCAGTTCCAAGACTGCATCACAATACAGACAAAAGCACAGTAAGTGAAATGATTGGGAGATTTACTTCAAAATCACACACCTTACCTGAACGAAAATAGTAAACCTGCCTTAAATAAAGGAAAATGCTTCTATTTTTGCAGTACAGCATTCAGGCTCATTTCCCTTTCTGCAGAATAAGTATACATTGTAGTATCCATCGCATTCTGTCTTCTGTATAGATCTAAAAGACAGAAACTGGACTACATGGGCCAGAAATTTAACGGTCTCTGCAGAAGGTGAATTTTAAAGGTGAACTGCAGAAGAATGTGGTTAGGGAAACCTCCACTAAGAGCATGGGGAAAGATTTAAGATGGAGCTTGGTAAATGAATAGATTAACATCCTGCTACTTCCAAAATTCAGGATGTTCCTTCCTATCCTTATGAGATTCTTGCAAAAATTGCTTAACACTCCCATGTGGTAAAAAGGAACATGCTACACTTCTCGATCCTGTTGATTAAACAATGAATTTTCCATTTTTTTTCATTTGCTTTTCCTGTGCTTTTTCATTTGCTCTAGAGCACAGATTTTTAAAACAGCGAGTGAAACACCAATCTACAAAAATCCCACTGAAGTGCAGCAACAAGTAAAATTTTTGTCCTGCGCAAAACCAGGTACTGCTCAGCCAGCCTGTTAGGTGGGCACAGACCATCAGACAGCAGTGCCCTGGAACAGAATGCAATCAGAGACCACTGAAACAGCAGACTTAATTCAGTAAGGATAAAATTGTACCCACTAACACACCACAGTGAAAACAAAAAAGTGTTTTGCTTACTGTTTTGCAAAGGTCCAACTATAAGTCAGCATTTAAATGCTACTGCCACAGAATGCAGAAAGGAACTCAACAAGAGATCCCAAAGGGACGGGCACAGCACAGATCCCTAAGAGGCAAGAATTCGAGTCTGTGAAGTCCTGCTGTAAAACTGCTTTCCATGGCACTTGAGCCCCAGTATAATCTGTTCCTCTTCCAGCACCGGCTCAAGGCCTCACAGGGCAACTGCAGTATTTGCAGGACTGTATCTGCTCGTGACTGGCAACCCCGACTTCTGTTGGAAAAAACTACCCAAAAGGGACTCCTCCATCTACCACTTTACTTTGGAGAAAGAGCAGGAGCACTGCTATGACAGGTCTGCACCTCATATAATTTTTTCCATTATTAGCAAAATGCTGCTAGGCTGAATTAAACCAACTTTTACAGTCTTACACTGAAAGAGGTAAAAATGGAAGCTCTAAGCCTTCAGTGAAAAGCACAGCTCTCCTTTCCGTGCTGGTATTGCCGACTGTCAACAAAACCCTGAAATTATGTCCAGCTAAAACCTCAGGAATGTGCAAACAGATTCCTTTCTCCCTTGAACAACCATTAAACAAAACCAACATAACCCCCTTGATATTTTTCTAAGCCTCCTTTGGAATCAAAACCAGTAGTAATTGAATTTTAAATTTTTTTTAAAGGGCAACTGAATGCCAGTTATACAGATTTTCCAAAACACTTGCACTGATGATCAGCAGACTTAAATAAGATGAAAATGAAGTGGTCAGTTACCTAAAAAGCAGCTGGCACTGGCATGTCTGAAGGCTGCTCAAAATCACCGGTGCGTAATGAAGCAGTTTGTCAAAAAACTTAACTGAGACACACTATTTAGTGCTACTGAAGAGCATTCAGGGCATGAAGCACACCCCTTACTACCATCCAGCTCTCACAGGATCTGGAAGTTTTGCTGTGGATTTAAACAGGAGCAAACTCTTTCCTTAGTTTTGGAGGCAACATTTACAAGAGCACGAAGACCGAGCAGGCTCCTCAGAAGATCTGCTAATCTCTGCAACTCCTTGCTCGGTTTTATACTCGAGGAATACAAAAAAAAAGAAATTATGTGGGATGCTTTTAACAGCAGCAGGGGACCCACCATGCACACACACCTAGCACAGCGATGGTTTACAAGCTCACTGCCCCCCGGTAACACCCTTGCCCATGCAGGAGACAGTTTGCCATTCGAGCTGCTCCCACAGCCCACTCCAGCTGCCACCTTTTCAGCTCCCTCCGTCTCCGTGTCCTTGGACGCGTGGCTGTCACCAGAGGAGCGCTCCAGTCGAGAAGGGAATCGGAGCCACTCAGGACACGGGCACATGAGCTGGGCATCTCTGCCAAAAACTCATCCTGCCTTTTGTTTTATAATTTGTCTCTTGACCGCTCAGGTAGGACTGCTGGGGATGGCGACTGTCAAGGAGAAAGGAAGATACAAACCCCAGAGGTATTTGGGGAATTACCCCGGTGAAGGTAACGATGACTGTCTCAAGAGCACGCTATCAACTTACAGCTGAAAGTAAATTAACACACAGCTTCGTGAAGCCTAATTCCAGCGTAACTAAGGAGAAAAGAAAAGGATGAAGCAACGTGACAGCAATACCCACTTCCAGCTAAGGGCGGGAGCCCACAGCCACGACCACTAACCCGAGG
>NW_009612287.1:0-30813 GCF_000690535.1 Cariama cristata
AAAAAAACAAACAAAAAAACCCCAAACAATTCTCATCAAACCGACAAGCCCGTTTCTTTTCACATCGTATTGTTTGTAGCAGGTGATAGGTTTCAGTGTACGTGTTGCACAAGCAGAGCAGAAGTTATGTGGCTTCTTCCGAACAGCTTGTTGATTTAGTGGTTTAAGTCACATCAGGGATAAGATGTAGTCGCCTCTCGTTTTCCTTTTCAAAGGGAAAACTCATCGCACACAACCTGTCTCGATGCTGTTAAGTTTACCTCTGGCGATATTGTCGAAGCTACTAGTGACACTGCTGCCTTTATGGGATGGCTGTCGCTTTGGTTGGTCTCATTCACTGCAGTGAAAAGTGGTTACTGCGTACATAGCCGCAGAAATTCGAAGTGCTTTGAAAAGGTTTATGAAAAACACCCGCAACTGATTAAAAGGCTGCGGGAAAAATGGTTATTAAAGTTTCTTCAGTAATTTGTACTTCACTGAAAGGCACACCTTATCACTTGAACAGGTCGGTAGTCTCTTTTCAAGTTCTCAAAAAATATTTTCAGTTAGTGGGTGCAATTTATAAGCTTCCACTTTTTAATGTTTATTTCTCCCTTTCTCTGCATAAGGATTGCAGTGATTGTGGGTTTACATGGTAGCTTGAATACTGTGGTGCCAAATACCTCATTAGTTCTTAAAAAAACCTAGCTCTCATGTATATGAAAAGTAGCAATAAGTGCTGTTCTGGGTCTTGAAAATATCTAGTAGGAAAACAGAAAATAATAAGGCTCAATACAGAGATGTTTAAGAACATAAGAAATGTTCCATGGTGTCTTTCTTTTAGCGATGAGGCATATGGAAGCTGTTACTGGAATTTTTTCTTCTGCCAAAATGTTACTGGAGGTGCAGACTAATAGAAGAGCATTTATGTAAGAAAGCTATGCAAGTCTTACCATCCAAGATTGTAACTCCTGCCTTGTCTTCTGTCTGTTTCAGTGAAAGAAGCTGGAAGAGACTTTACCTATTTTGTTGTGGTGCTTGTTGGAATTGGTGTTACAGGTTATTTTTAAAAACTACATTCTTTATCAGAAAACACTTTGCATTAATTCCATCTGGTTTGATTTTCGTTCCATTTGCTATTGTTTCTGTTACAGGTGGTTTGTTCTATGTGATTTTCAAAGAGCTATTCTCTTCTTCTAGTCCAAGTAAGATCTACGGAGATGCCTTGGAGAAATGCAGATCTCACCCTGAGGTTGGTTTTTGAACCTTAGTCATAAGTTTATGTTTCTCAGTAGTTACTGCCCCTCTTTGAGTCAAAAGTTTGCACAAGGAATCTCACAAGCAAAGCTACAGGAAGACCTACATGGCACTTAGCAGGCAAACACCAGCAGATCTGGCTATGCTTTTAGCTGACCAGAGGTGGGTCAGCTCCAAATCGGAGCTTATATTAGGACAAGTTAAGGCAAGCGCTGAGCCTGAGTGAATTAGCCTGCTAAAAGCCAAGTTCAGTGATTGTACCACAGCACGACTGGTGCAAATACAGTGTCTGCCCCTTCAGAACGTGTGCTTGTGTCCCCAGGCAGAAAGTCTTAAAGACATACCTGAGTGCCTACTAAATGTAGCACTTAAGGAGTTCTGCAGGTCGGGGAGGCAGGTGGTCCCACTGAAGTTTTGTAGATCTGGCCTGCTGCCTTTCCTCAGCACTATTATTCTGTTGTGACACTTCACTAGGGTTCTGTCATTCTTCGAAGCACTGCGTGAATATCCAGGAATTTAAACTCTTCATTTGAAACACAGTTAGCATTCCTGTGGCTAACAGGAAAAGCGACAGAGAACAGTCATATGACCAGACAGTCACATAAGATAGCTAGATGTAAACAAAGATCAATCTAAAACTAGATTCTAAAAACTGCTACTTAGGGTGAAACAAGAAATGCATGGAATAGCTTTCAAACAAGGTTGCCACAGATGCCACTGAGGATAACCTGGAAATTAAGTGACAGGTTGTCAGTAGAATAAAAATGAAGACTGCTTTGGAACAAGTTTGTAGAATTAAAACTTTTCTCTGGTACTTATACAGTAAAAATCACCCTCCCTTTCTAACCAACTTTAAGTTTAAAATAGATTAATTTGGTCTGGCTTTATAGATCTGGAAAAAAAAAAAAGAAAAATCTGATTTCTTAAACAGAGGTGTTTTTTAGATAATGTAGAGTGCATTTGCATTTTAAACTTTGAAATATTCTCTTGGAGGAGATGAGCAAATATTTCATGGTTATTTTTTTTCCCTTTTTACACAAAATGTCAGTAAAGTGTAAAACACAAAGAGGGATTAAAATGTCATAATCTCAGAGGACAGTACAAATGGAAGATATTCTTAGGATTTATTTTAGACATTTAATATGTGACTGTAAAGAAAAGCACTGAAATACGGACGAGTTTTCCTTACACTGTTTTCTTTCATAAACTCTTCTATTCTTGACACATCAGACTCACAAGGGGCATTTTGTTGAAAGAAAATGCATTCACAGCAGGGGCATGAGCTGATACTGGAATATCTGTTTGAATGCGATACCTTCTGACAACTCAAACCTCTTTTCTCTTGTAGATAATTGGTGTTTTTGGTGAATCTATTAAAGGTTACGGGGAGGCAACAAGAAGAGGAAGACGACAGCTTGTCAGGTGCCCTTTGGTGTTTGCCCGATACAGACAGTTTTTGCACAGCAAAGACATTTTGGGTCACATCACAGCAAGTTAGATCTAGATTAATGAACTGTATGTGATGTACCCTGTCACTTTTGAGTGAAAATGAAAGCAGTTTTTTGCAGTATCTCTTGTGTGGCACGTACCACTAAATACAGTGCACATCCAACATAAAATGCCTATTCTGAGTGCCTCAAAACAAGCAATGGTCAGCACGGTAAATGCAGAGCTGGTGTCTCCAAAAAATAGGACGAGTCTGAAAAGAGTAGTACAGAGGCCTAGGCATGCTGCTGGGGAGCAGGGATCTGACTGAAGTTTGCAGTCTGAAACCCTCAAATAGACTGAAGTTGTTCTTCAAAAAGTTGTTTTTCTCCTTTTGAAGCGGTAGTTTTTATCAGGCCAGAAAGAGCGGGAGGTGCTAACTTTCAGAGTTTCGAGAATCCAGCTTGCTCTGCTTAAAGCTGAGCTGTGTCTGACTGTACAGGTTGTAGTCACTGAGGTGACTGCATTGTCCCAAGCTGATAGGCGGTACTGACTGCTTATTTCTTATATTGCTTTTTGATACTTGAGGCCACATCTCTACTGTGAGTTTAACAGAACATCTCTCGCCTAAACCTTTCATGAGTGTGTCTATTTATTCTCCTTTTGGGGGAAACAGAACTAATTCTTACAAAATGTAAGTCCTCCCTGCACGATAACATGACAGGGGCTTTGTCTTTGTTGGGTTCTTTGACTTGAATTTATTCAAGGAGGTTTCATACCAGATGAGACACATAAGCCCAGGTACAGAACTTGAACCATGAAATTGAGAATTTTTTTTCCAAGAAAGGTGATTTTTACTGGTGGAAGTTTATTTTTTCACCAGACTCTGTGAATAAGTGTTTAAAGTGGAGCTGCTAAATGAAAAGAGTATGCACAGATGTTTTAAGCATCTGTCTGTAAAACAAACTATGTAAATAAGTAAATGTACTGTCAGCTTTCCTAGTATTTAATTTCCATCACTTTGGAAGTCTAGTGTTTTAAATAAATTTTTTGAGCTTGAGGACTTCGTAAGATTATAGAGTTTGTGTCTACAGTATAGGGATGACCTTAAATGTCTCAAAAATGTACAGATTTTTTTTGTGTATGAACACCTTGAATGTGAATTTACTGTAGTAAGGATCTTCATTCATTCATCTTTGTTCTCTGTAACCTATCATGTCACCTTAAACTGTATTGGAAGTTTGATGCACAGTGTGTGCCTGGGCGTGACTGATGGAAATAAGAGCTTGGTAGTATGCAGCAGTTAGTAATTTCAGTAGAAAACATAAAATGGCACCAGAACTCTTGTTGGACCGTGAGTTTCTGGAATTGGTCGCATTGAAAGTGATGTGACCTTTCTGTTTGTCTAATACGTGAGCATAACCTAACTCCAGCCTAAATATGAGTTTCTGGAAGTGGTCGCCTTGAAAGTGATGTGACCTTTCTGTTTGTCTAATACGTGAGCATAACCTAACTCCAGCCTAAATATCAACATTTAGGTTGGAGATCTGGTATCAGTGCCACAGTTACACAACTTCAGTAGAGCAAAATTACTGCCAAAATAAATAAAGCAGATACTAAACTGTTTGTTTTGATGTGATTTAACCAACCTGATAATTAAGTTGACAAAATACTCTTTGTGTGTTTTGGCTTGGTAACTTAACTGCCTAAAAAAACCCCTGGCAGTTCTTGGTGACGTGAGTGTTCCTTTCTAGGTGTCAGGCCCTGAATCTGGGGGTTCTTTAAAATAAATACAAGGAAATTCCAGAATCTTCAGCCATTGGGTTGCTGTTGAGTTTTGAAAGGAGGACTGGGGTGAAGACGTTGAAGCACTTCATCTGTTTTAATCCTCAGCTGCTCATTGGTTCTTCTAACTCTGCTAGTCCTTACACGCTCACAGTAAAGCTTGAGAAGAGCAGTAGAGAAGGAACCCATGGTAGCCTAAGGACTGCATCAGAATACACTTTCTCACAAAATAGTTAAGCAGCTCCTTTAAATAAGAAGTTTAAATTTGAAGTCCAACTAGCATATAATACGTATCCTTGCTGGGTGGGCTGGGGTTTTGTTTTGTTTTGCTGTTTTTAGTCACATCGAATACGTAAAGGATGGACTGAAACATATGCGTTTGAAGTTCTATATCGAGGGCTCTGAACCAGGGAAGCGAGGAACAGTCCATGTGGAAGTCAAAGAGGTTCGTGCAATTGCTTGATATAGCTGACAAGCTTAATCTTGAATTTAAACTACCAAACAGAAAAAAACAGCCTGAAATTGTTTTTCCTTACAGAACCCTGAGAGAGGAAGATTTGAGGTCCGCTACATATTTGTGGATGTTGACACCTATCCTAGAAGAACCATTGTCATCGAAGACAACAGATAGCCAATGATCAAAGTTGCTTCCTCATCGCGTTGAGTGTTGGATGATACTGGTGTAGCCAGTCTACACGTGAATTGTTTGGTGTTCTCGATTGTATCTTGCAACTTCGGGGTTGCGTTGCAGGAAGTAGCCTCTCAGGGCCTCCATTCGGGTCTTTCATAATGACGCATACGGGATTTGAAGTGAAGCCAATGAAATATAGTAGAGCCATCATTTACAGCAAATACTTTTGACATAGGAAAATAATGGCCCATAATAAACAGTTTAATATTGGATAATACTTTTGCACACCCAAAAACAGAGTCTTCCAAGATTTTAGGTTTGGATGGGGAGTTTTTTGTCTTCCTTTGCTTGGATTTCCCACTAGCACTACAATAAAGAAAGTGGTACTTTAAGTGTAGACAAACTCACTGTTTTCATTCTGGATGCCTTTGTAGATAAGAAGATAAAAGAAGAATGTATGTTAGTAATGCAAAGGAGATCTAGCCCAAAGGCACGTAGGATAGGAGTTGTGGAGACACGCACCCATGACAAATGACTGAAGATAAAAACTTCATTATTGGTGTCTTCTAAATAAATTAACAGCACACAGAACAGCAGTACTGTCTGCTCCTTTGAACATTTGCCATGCTACTCCACAGTGTTGTAGCTGCTGAGCACTGCTCTCAGTATTTCTATTAACTTAACCAATCTAAATCTTCCGGGAGTCAGATTCATGTAGGTTTGCCCAAGCTCAGAAGCTCAACTCATGACCAATTTCTCACCTGCATTTCTTCCTTAGTGCAGCGTGGCAGATAGGAAGCATAACGCTGTGTATTAATAATCAGACTCAGTTGTCCTGATCTGTCAAGCAGCACCAACCAAAATATTTCAAGCTTTAGCTTCTTTTAACCACTTAAACACCAACTAATGCGTTTTTCTGTAGTTACCTATCCTATGTTCCTTCACTAGTGAATTATCCCTACATTAAGCACACACTGATGTTTAGCTATCAGCCTTTATTCTGAGTTCATTTAATGGTACGTTTGGACTGTTCTGCACTTCATACAATGTTCCCTCGTACAATGCCGCAAATACCATATACAGACCTTTAGTAATACGTTACTGGACTTGAGCCATCCTGTTCATCTGTCTCCTGGTAATTTCATTTGCATAATCATAACAACTAAACATAATACTAGTTAGACCTGGGTAAGTTTGCTTTATATTAATCACTACAACCTTGACTTCAGTCAGACCCTCATATTGTTTGAAATCACTCGGTGATGAGGAATCGCATGTTCGTCCTGGTTGTGTGAGCAGAGCAGAGTAACCACACGTTACTGCAGAGCAGCCACCAGTGTCAGTCTGTGTTAAGCTGGAAGGCATTTTGGAGGTTCTACACCAGATACAAAGTAACTGACTTCTACTGCTCGGACCAAAGAGATTTTTACAAAACTTCAAACATCAGTTGAGATTGACTGAAATGATTTCATATCCATTAGTTCCAGCAGAGCTGAAATTGTAAGTTTGCTTTCTTTCATCCCTCAGTGAATGCTTGCCAAGAGTAACAAGCCCACAGGTTTACGTATAGTCAAAAGCAATGGAAGTCCGTGTTGGTGTAAGTATGAGAAATTGTGGTACTTGATATCCTCACCATGAAGTAACTTTGATAAACTTATTTTTACCTACAGTTACTGACATCGTTAATGTCCATCTGGAAAGGTGTCTTTAAATAATGAAAGCAATTGACTCCCATTGTTCTTCATGTTATTTTCTTGAAAGCGGTAGAGTCAGTAATACCTTTTGACTTACGCTTATGACTCTTCCTAATTGTTAGCAGTATGCTTGCCCAAACTTTTGTTTCAGAAGACATTTTCAAACCAACCTAATAGATTTATAACCCAGGTAAAAACCAGAAAATACCGGAGGCCCTCATCGTTTCATTGCAACCTGCTGCAGCACTGACTGACAGCATTACGAACCAGGTCCCTATGTCCAGTTGCTATAAGCCTGTGCCATACCATGGTGGTTACTGAAAACCATCTCTGCAAGAGTTTTGTCATGAATGCAAGACGGAGCATGTTTGTCAGAGCACATCAGAAATACTGCAAGCTATATAAGTTTATAATTTAATGCTAAGATTACTATCCTTAAGCCCATACTTAGACCTTGATAAAAATGTAATCGTTCTTCACCTTTTACAAAGCAGGACTATAAAAATACACAGTTTGAACTAGAAAATGTAATACTATTTTTGCCTGACCTTTCTGAGTTTCTACTGTATTGAGCTGCCTGGAAGCCATTGTAAACCTCCATGTCACCAACAGAACTGACAGGCTAGGTTTTTTCCTGTAACTCTGCGTCCCAGCTTTGCTGCCTTACTAATCCAGCTGTGGCTTGTTTTCAGTGGGCTTCCCTGCTGGAGCAAGGAGTACTTCCTAAAGCAGGATGTAAAAACCATTTTTTTATAGTAAATGGTACAGGTACAGCAAAGAGGACAGCCATTAGGTTTACTTTTGTCTTGTTTTAGAGCCCTGTTTGAACTGCAGAAAGAAACTGGACTGGAAGCTTTCTGGGAAAGAAAAGATGATGACCTCAGCTAATGATGTTTTTCCAACAGTTCAGGTATGTCAAATTCCATGTCAGGCTTGTGGTAAAACAGCAAGAATTGGCCATTGGGGTTAATGTGTGTGTTAGCTTCAGCTTGAGAAGAATTTGATTATTTGCAACCAGATTTGTTTACAAGTTTTTTCAGTAACAAGGACTTCCTTACATACACGGAAATATAATGTATTTCAAGGGTTGTGTGAAAGAACCATTTGGACATCAAATCCGTGATTGTTTGGTCCCTTTGGGACATCAGAAGTTTTGAAGTTGTCTGTTAAGCTGTCGGTACCATAGTTCTTGCATTAAGTGCAGGGCCATACTTTGGCATTAGTGTCAGACCTCACCGTCGTGCTCCCCAGCTGGGAGTAAATGCTACAGTTACAGGTGTCGGAGGAAGTCTTGGCAAGGTCAACATAACGATTCTGTCTGGCCCTTTGGCAACCAGTCTGGACCCCTATGAGAAAAAATGGGGACAGACCAAAACTGGCAGTAAGGAAGAGACATGAGTATCATTTAAAAGACACAGGTGGATGTGGAGCCATCCACAGTGCAACTGATCTTCACGACTTCTCCACCATCCTATGACTGTCTAAAAGCAAAGTACAAACCTCTGGTCCATGCATTCCATTTCAAGAAACTGGGGAACCCAGAGAAACCAGTCAGGGGATTACTTTCAAGTTTATTTTTTATTAGGGTAGCCCCAATATGACAAGGTTATAAATAAAATGTTTCTGATCCTGTACTTACACGGAGTGCACTGTTTGTGTTTTCACAACTTGTCTTTCTCCTGTGGAGATGCAGGAGAGCGGGTGGGTGAGCAGACTTGCTCAAAGCAGCAGGACACACGGCCGTAGTGGCACCCTCCGTATACTTCCTAACAAACAAAACCTCTCTCAGGCTGGAAAGAAGCTGCAGTGGAGGAGTATATCGTATATAAATCATCTTTGTATATCATCCTGCTTTGTAAAGAGCAGAATACTAGAGAGGCAGGGTAATATTTTGCTTCTTAAAAGTGGAAGAATAGAATTGCCATTGCAAATGTAAAATTAGAACTATCTCCAGGAACTGCTGATTGCTCTTTCCTAACTAAAGTTTAACCCTCTTTTATTTTATTTGAATCTCAGGAACGTAGCGAGTCAGTCAGCCTCCTGCCAGGTGGGAAGGGGCACAGAGCCCTCTCGGGGTGCCTTCAGTCACCCTCGTTGCTGAAGTTGCATTACGCACCCTGTCGTGGTTAGATCTAAAAGTTACCGATGAGGGGACCTGTAATACTTGCAGCCCTACCTCTGACGGTCGCCTTGCCTCTCGACCACCTCCCTCAACATCATCACCCCCCCAGAGAAAAAGGAGAAAGAGCTCAGCACCCGGAATTGCCTTCTGACATTCACAGTGACATGGGCTGTGCCCCTGGATGAATTCTGGAACACAGGTGGGCTTTTTACCGTGCAGGGCTAGTTACTCTCCTCTTGGTCAAAGACCACAGAAATGGAGGGGATTTTTAGCTCTAGAAACATTCTCCTGTAATTTCAGGAGAACATTTGGTATTTCCTTTAAAGCTGCCTTTTCTGTGCAATAACTGAAGTGCCCAGGAAGCAGCGTACTCCGTCAGTGTACTTTGTTTTCAAGCCCCGATGCAAAAATGCTAGCTAAATGCAACAGTAAGAGAGATGGGCATACACGCACAAAATGTTCACAAAGCCAAATGGTAGTGAGATCTTCACTGGTGTCTCCTTAAGAAAACTATCTAGCCTTAAATATCATTACCTTCAAAACATTCCGAAAAACACAATATTCCATTTAAATTTCTCTCCCTCCCATCTTGTCTATGTCTGGAAGTAGTATTTATCAGGATGTGTCCTCAGTTTATAAAGAGCTCCTCATGGGTTTTTTTTCTACTGCCTGCATCACCTCGCTAGCTAAATGGATATGTAAGTGTATTTATATTTCTTGAATAGGGGGACGCAACTCTTAAGGACACCACTTTTCCTGCTTTGTGAAAAAGCTGACAATATACTTGATAAAATGAAGGCAAAATAAAAAGTAGCAGAAGGAATCCACCTTAAGAATTAGCACTCTTAATTTGGACAAATGACAAATACAAGGCTCAAATGCTTTCAAATCCAAGTGGAGAAAAGCTTTGGGGAATCCTTTTTCTAGTAAAATCTCTTCAGTGAAGAAAAGAAAAACAAAGGAATTTCATAGCTTGATTTATTATCCTCCTCCTAGCTCGATACCTATCACCAGCAAGATTATTTAAACCCTATGAGATTTCAAGGGTATTGAAGGTTTGTATGTATGTAGTTTGGCTGGAGAAAAATAAGTTAAATGGCTCTTACGGCTCTTGCTAACACAGAAGTCTTGTGGGACCTAGCTCCTTCTTTCCATATTCCTTGTGAGGCTGAAGTTCGTTTGGTCCCTATGGACCAAGGTGGGATCCACGTTTAAAAAACTATTTTCTCAAATCCTGTTTAAAGCAAGCAAATATATGGGGACACTTTCATCAAAATTAGCTGAAGAACATTAGTCCAGCAAGACATCTGGTGTAAAAAACATTCATCTCTTCTGCCGTACCACTTTACCTGGTGGTAGTTTTGCACTGGAGGAGAACGGCTGCGTTCACTGAGTTTAAACATAACGTTTTAGAGCCCCTCTGTTGTAATTTGGAAGACTGTTAGCCTAGATTGTTCCTTAAAAAGCTGACCTTTCTTCATGGGATCCTTGTGCTGGCCAGCAGCTCAGAGTGGTCCATCCTCTCACTGGGTGATGCTCGGCTGGGGAGAAAGTAAAGTAACTGGAAGGTTCAGCTTCACTTTTCGGTAAACACAAGCAATAAACATTTCAGAGTTTCCTTTTTTTTAAAGCTCTTTCCTCTTTTGCTCTGGGAAAGGACAAAATCGTAGCGTATGCCTGTTACGTCCTGATGTAAAACTGCCGTGTTATTGTTACTAAAGCTGTGGGAAAAAAATCACTGCTAGGAAGACAGAGCCAAAACAATGATATTTTCATAGAAATTAAACACATTTTTCAGAGTTAAGTTTTGATTGCTGCAGAATTAATAAATATATATACGCTTAAAACCCCCTTCTCCTTTAGGAAATGAAAATAATGTCACTGAGCAGTGAAATGCTGTTTTTCCAGAAACATTGTGTGGCAGACTACTCAAAATGGATTTGAGGTAGGTGTGCAACTTGCTCATAACTTGCCCATCCCTGCCTTCAGTTTTGTGGATGCCAAAACTTGTGTATATAGTGTAGGCAACCAACATCCTTAGAGCTGGTTTGTGGGAATAATAACGTTTCTCTGTCATCTACATGACCTCTATTTGAGTCTAGGTCCTGTTTGTACTTGCTGTATCATGATAAAAAGAAATATACCTGCAGGAAATAAATTTTGTGAGAACTTTAAAATAGCAAAAAATGACTGCTCTTTTATTAAACTTCAGTAAACAGAAGGTCTTGCAAAGAAAATGGAATTTTAGACTGGGAAGGAAAAATGTTGTTGTGCAGGACTAATTGAGTTTAAAAGTGACCTTGATACATAGATAGTTCCAGAGTAGAAATCAAGTTTCAACAACTGATTTAGGCAATGGAGTCATCATGATCTTGGGAATGGTTGCAAATAAACGCATGTCTGATCCAAGAAACTTCCATCTTAATACTCATGGGATCATTCCTATGTGTAAATTATCAGCAACCTAACCTACCAAAAATTAGGTCCAAAAAACATTGGGGGCACATTTTGAGTCAAAGCCCACTTTTAGGATTCATTGCAGCCTGTAAGCTGATGGAAATACAAAAGGAAAGCACAAAGCTTTTTTTCTTTTAAAAAAAGGATAAAAGAATATTTTCATAGATTATTATTTAAAGGATAAAAAGTTTCAAGGAGCAAGGAGTGAGCTTAAAGCTGACAGTAAGGGCTCATAACTGGCCTCTGTGGGGGGGTTGTGAAGTCTGCTTGAAGATCAAGTATACAGCTGGCACTGGAAAAACAGAGAAATCTGAAACTAAAAAGATCTCCTGCCCTCTTGGTTTTGGGGGAAAAAAAAGCTTAGTCCCTAGAGAGATGTTCACTTGCTCGGGATAGAGAAGAATAGAACTCCAGTGGAAATTCTCCTTGGGCAGCTAGGACTGTATATCATTACGATATAATATACCAAGAATTATGAAACAATGATTCCAAACGATGCTGTAAATAATTGAACAGCAGAAGTATTTGATAGTTTTTCTTACTAAATCCTCAGGGTTTTTTTTATTCTGTATGTGTTATGTAAAATAATCTATAGGGATTATAGAAGAATGTGAGCTAATACCATCCTGTATTTGAATTCAGTATATTTAGATTTTCTTAATAATGTTCTATAGTTAGAAGTTGAAAATGTAGCAAAAATATTTTGCAAGTAAAAGGAAAGAAAAGGAAAAAAAAAATAAGCTTGTTTGGAAGTCTTGTAGTTGTTCTAGGAGGAATACGTATGATTCCCTTCATCTCATATATGTCATCAAGGGACATTTGTAACTCGACAAATAAAAGAAAGAAGCCCAAGTCCTGTTTCAGTAAAGCAGTTCAGTTTGGAAAGCCTCTGTTTGCCTCTCAGTCTTCGGTATCAAACTACTGCCTTTCTTTTTAAATATCCACATAACAAATAATACTGGTTATGGAAGAAACGTAGTAAGCAAGCTTATTATTATCTACATAAAGGAGATGACACGGTACATCTGAAAGAAAGTATCAGGGATTTTGAACTAATAGAAAATGTCAGGTTTAGTTGTCATATATGGCAGGGACAGATATTTACCTGCCTATACAAAAATGTGCTGTATAGACTTTGGCTTTTGCCTGAGGTGGGGCTGTGGGGAGACCAGCCCTGTCCCTCTGGCTGGGGGTGGGCTGCGGCCCAGAGCCCCCCTGCAGCAGGTGAGCCATGGCCATGGCCAGCACCCAGGCTCCCACCCAGCTGCTCACCCCGCAATGGGGTGAAAATGGGGAACGGCAGGAACAAGAAATCTTGGGATCTGGGGTGATGACAGGGAGATCGCTTGCCAATTACAGTTGCAGGAAAAATAGACTTCAAGATTAAGTGGATTGATTACCTGTTACTGCCATTGTTGCCTGTGTTGTGGTGCGACGCAGCAGGGTGGGTAACCTGCCACCGCGGTGCAGCACCCGGGGGGTGGCAGCGGTGGCATCTCAGCTTCCAGGTCACGTACACACGTCTGCCTCCACATCTTAAAACCTCCCGGTACTGTGCCGGGAAACCCTTCCAGGATAATCATGTTTATCCAACCTCCATTTAATTACAATTTCCCTTTATCTGAATCACAGTTATGTTCTCTAGCATGAGTTACCTTCTTGTATTACTCCCCGCAATTCACTCTATTAACCTTCATTTATCCAAGTGCTCTTTCGCTTTTTATAGGATCGGGGTTGTTCTGCAATTTCAATCCTACTTCTTTTTTTTCCACTAAAAACATAACAAACTCAGCCATAACAAAGTCTTATTACAGCTGGTTTATACACATACTAAATACGTGGCTATATTTCCTTAGATCTGATTTGCTTCATTAGCTCTACAGCATCCATAGAGGAGCTGGAAGCAAATTACTATTTCATGTGCTGTCCGAAGCCATGCGTTACCCTGTGTTTAATAACACAAAGTTGTTAATCCCAGTGGCAGAACGCAGATTTGCAGAATGCCACCAGTTGCTTTTCGGTGTGATGATTGCTGGCGAGGTCCAGGTGTCCTCTCCTCCTCTGTGTGGCTGCAAAGCCACCGTGTTCAGGTGTGTGACACTGGTAAGGATAAAAGTGGTGGAGAAAAATAGCTGAGACATCTCAAAATTTAAAACAGAAAGCAGCTTTCTATCAACTGTCTTGAGCATAAAAGCCTCGTAATAAGGCACAACTATTTTTCCCTGGAAATATCCGTGAAAGACGTCCTACTTTACTGAATTTTTATATTCTTCCCACTTCTTTTCCCTGAATTTCTCTTTTAACACTTTTTTTGGGAGTCCTGCCAGCCTCTACATATATTCCTCTTTTCCTTCAAAATATTATGCCCAACTTCCATGTCTGCATTTCTCCTCTTTACTTATATTTAATTTAGCAGAATGAAAGCTGAGGAAGAAATATTACACCTTTGATTTCCAAGGTTTCTAGAGCTGGCAGCTTTTCTCCTGTGTCTTTCTCCAACTTTTCCATCATGCTGACTTACTTAAAAGGTGCTATGAAGTCAATGTCTACAGCCTGTAATTCAGCATCATCTGGATGATAAGTAATCTTATAGCTACCAAATATTTTACCATATGTTAAGGTAATAAAGTGAAATGATTTCAGGGAAATGGTTTTCATTTTACTGAGTGTCTAATTTCTACATGAAACAGCGGCCGTATAACATTCAATGTATTACCCATGACAATCTGGAGGTGTGATTTTATCAATATACCATATGATAAATGATGGTTTATATCCAAAATGAAAGTCAAGGAATTCAGCCCTGGCCCATCAAATACTAAACAATAAATCCCAAAGAACAATGTCATCAAACCAGCCCTCTGCCACATTCTGCAATTATTTGCATTTTAATGTGGCATATGTCTCTACATAAATACATATGTATGCATATGCATAAAAACGTATAAAAATATATACCGTAGAGCATATATGTTATATAATGTACATTATGCATACATAATAGAAATACCTACCCACCTACATATATATACAGACATGTATATACATTCTTGATCTTACCTTGGTAAGCTTCTGAGGCCATTCAAAACCAGAGACCTTCCATGACTGACCAAGTCACATCGGAGAGCAGGTCTCCAGCGACGTTCCTGAGATCACTGTAATCCATGTAAGCCACATGGAACTCACAAGTGGTGAATTCTGGATGGTGGGTCAGATTGACCCCTTCATTTTTCAACTGATGACCAGCACCCCATCCAAACCTTCAACGACCGGCATCTACAAAAGCTCCAGACACCTCTCAGTGGCAAATACTTCAAAGGGAATTAAAAAGAAGAAATCGGATAAGCACAAGGATGTGACTTGTGTTAAGATTAGAGCT
Organism: Cariama cristata; assembly: GCF_000690535.1. NCBI lineage: Eukaryota > Metazoa > Chordata > Aves > Cariamiformes > Cariamidae > Cariama > Cariama cristata. The sequence goes on from NW_009612287.1 coordinate 14,730, forward strand.
GGTCAACTCTAATCTTCTCTCCTTCACCAAGTGAATCATGGTGACAGTTTCTCCTTGATAATCCCTCACTCCATCCTGCATTGTAATGGTAAATGCCAGAAAAATAATGCTGCATTCACGGGTGGTTTTCAGCCTTTGGGATGGAGTAGCACAATGAAAGTATATGGATTTGTATATTGGGTCTAGATGATCTTTAAGGTCACTTCCAACCAAACGAGTCTATGATTCTATGATTTGATTTTTGTGGTTTTGTAAAAATTCTAAACCAACTGCCAATGTCACCGTCAGCCTCGTTTATCCCCAGGCTCACCACTGTGCTGTACCACCCACATGAGGAATGGGATGTAGTGACTGCCTTTTCATGGACAACTGGACCTGTGCTTCATAAGTGAAGTTCTCCTGCATGATGTCTCCAAAATAATTATCCACCACAATGTAAACATCAAAACATACACACACAAGATCAAGGGAAAACTAATGCTCTAAAAAAAATGAAACCATCATAACGTCAAGAAAATGAGTGTGTATTCCACGGAGTGAAGTCTATGTTTTCAGATTTAACACACTTCTGTGAACGCTGTCAGGCAACGCTATAATCAGTGAGCAGTCTTGCTGTGTGAGAGCATTACATACTTCTGCTACCAGCCCAATCTGACGTGGTTACATTGCTGTACCTCGCGACAGAGTTCAGTAGCAACCAGCACATACATATCATGTTGAGGTCATTGTGATGACTTACAACGAGGTGTGCTACTGTGCCCGCTGGTGTCATACTCGTGGGAGTCTCCACCTCTCCAATGGCAGACATTTGATGGCTTTCTAAAAACTATATTCTATTCAGTCTTGGAGCCCCGGAGAAGGTTCCTCTCTGTACTTCAAGGGTCACTCATCTCTTCCCGGGGAATAAGAGGTGGTTTGCTGGAGGCCGGTTGCTGGCCAGTCTTTCAGACCTCCGCGTACCACACACATTTCTCAGGCCATCCTTCCTGCACGGTCTCCTGTCTTTCAGGACAAGACAGCATAGTTTGAAGGTTTGAAGCCTCCCCAGGGGAAGTTCAGACTAGAAACGAGGAGGCATTTCTTCACAGAGGGGTCGTTAGGCATTGGAAGGGGCTGCCCAGGGAGGTGGTGGAGTCCCCATCCCTGGAGGTGTTTAAGAAAAGACTGGAGGTGGCACTTAGTGCCATGGTCTAGCTGACCCGGGGGTGTTAGGGCAAAGGTTGGACTCGGTGATCCCACAGCTCTCTTCCAACCCAATTCTGTGATTCTATGACTCCATGCAGATCTCACTAGGATTTTAAAGTCAAGAAATAACGTGGATATTTTTGGAACTACGTATACATCGCTGCCGCAAGGTACAAAGTTATGTGAGAAGCACACTTTCCCGCTGAAATAATTTACTTAGTAGAAATAAGGACTTGTCAGTAATGATACAGATATTTTCTGCATCACATAAACCAGTAATGAGCACAGGGCTGGGACTCAGGAAATACTGATTCTAAACTAAATTCTGCCACCCATCCCTTCTGTAGGCCTGGAGTGAGTATTTTGGTCTTTATCTCTGCTGTAATAATCACCTGTCCCAAATGAGTGTTGTGAGAATCAGGTAATGAACTGAACCTGCAGAAAGCCTGGGCAGGGCCCTCAGAACAAAACCATGAGTCTGAGAAACCCAGAGGGACCAGTTTTCAGAAACTCTTGAGCACACTTCTTAAGCACATTTCAGGTCGGGTACTCAAAAGCACTTTTCCAGGAGGAAGATCTCATCACTTATGTCTATTGAAGTGATGAATAAAGACATTATTACATAATATGGTATGACATTTAAAAAAAATAAATCACGATATCAGCCTTTCTCTCGGGCCATACCTCAAGAAAGCCATGATTATACAGGAAGTTTCACAGGAAACTGATAATATTAGTGCTGATAACGAAGGGCCAAAGAGTCCAGTAGCCCAAGCCTGGTATTCCTGGACATCCCACATCCCTGCGCTGCAATTAATCTCTGGTTTTAGTGAAAAGCTCTTCGGGTTTGAAAAAGAATGTGACGAGAAGCAGAAGCTTACTTTTAAGCTCAGATTATAAAACAGAGCAATACCGAAGAATTTTACGCATAACAGAAAGAAACCCATCACTCGAGGACAGTATGAACTTCTTTATGCATATAAAGAATAAAATACATTTCTCTGAGCTGGATGCAGTTTTATTCTGATGAGCACAGGAGCCGCAGCACCACGTGCCGTGAGTGGGAGCACACACCTCACTCCACGATATAATGGGCTGCATGACTAATAGCAATTAAAAGTCATTGAACGGCCACCTACTGCAAATGACAATGGTGTAATTTACAAAATGTGATCTGGAAGATCATTTTAAGCCTAACCATCGCACGGTACTGCAGGGTTTTCTTTTTGCCTCTTTATAGCTTAACCCCTCGGAACGATGTTCAGCTGAACATGGGTATATTATCTTATACTTCAAGTGGTCTAACAGGTGGACTGGTTCAGATTTTCCTCCTTCAGCTGACCTTTAGCAGATATTGTGAAATACATGCAAAGACAAATTTGCAGGTTTGTGTCTCAGACGTCCATCTCATAGACTTTGATCTACAGCTGCTTCGGCCCGAGAAGGACTACGCAGATGATCCCTGTTGAGGAACTGCTGCCAATGGTCTATCCACCCGAACCAACCAGCACATCGCAGCAAACAGTTGAGGAACAACCCACAAACTCAAATGTGTTGGCAATGAGCAAATTAATTATAAGAGTGAACAAATGTATGGGAACAACAAGGCAATAATCTGCCCATCTGTAGTTCACAAGCAAAAAGGACAGCAGTATTTGATGAACATCTCTTCGCTGTAAATAGCAGGTCCAGCCGCATCGTACCTGGCTCTCACTGAATGTTCGCTTAAAAGTTGGCGGAAGTAAGTGGGAACACTTACGACTTCAAATATCGTTTCAGTCAACACTTGAAAGTTTTACATTATTTAATATCCATGCGCATTAATTAAGCTTTCTAGGACTTTTCGTAATAGATTCTCGCCAATCATGGAAAAAACCCACGAAGTTGAGAGCAGATCTTGCTGCTTCTCACGCCATAAAAGTAACAGATGCTGCAGAAAGAACTGAGCTTTCCTAACACTGAACTGGGAACTTTATTAGGAGATGATAAATAATATTACCCTAAGCCCATTCACCTTCCTTTTTGACTCCCTACAACGTTCCTTCTACAATCTTTCCAGATTTCAAGAAACGGTAACTACTATCAGTAAATCCTTTATCTGCAAAGAATGCACGCACTCTCAGCTTTTGCCATAATTTGTAGTTTAGCACCACCTTCCTAGGCACCAAAAAATGACAGCTTTGCACTGCCAGATCTTTTGGCTTGAAGCCTTTGTACCAAAAGGAAAGTACAAGGAAGTGTGGTTATTATCATCGTCGTCATCGAACGGTTTGGGTTGGGAAGGACCTTAAAGGTCATCTTGTTCCAACCCCTCTGCCATGGGTAGGGACACCTTCCACTAGACCAGATTGCTCAAAGCCCCTTCCCAAACTATTTTAATTACTAGACATTTTTAATAACAAGGTAGAGTTCTCCATCCTCAGCAATTTTTAGAGCTCATCAGTTTTTAGAAGCTATCCCACAGACTAGTGCTCCCTGTAGCGCTTTCGTTATGGCAGCTCTGTCGATAGCTGTGGAGCTGTGCTGTCACGGTTTCAGGGCCCATCACTTACGTTTCCAAGCCATGAAAACTGAAGTTCTTAATGTAAACTGTAATTTATGCTGAATATAGCATATTTTGGTATTAAAAAGGAGCTTGTGAGTGCCTGATCTGAACATGGTACATTTACTCAACATTCCAAGTAACAAATTTCAACCTGTTTTCTACACTTCATCATAAATAACTGTTAAGGAAAGAGTTTCAATGATTCCTTGAAAAACAAACAGAATTGACAATGGTAGTTGGCAGCCTCATAGTCCACAATATAAATACTTTCTTCCATAATCCAAGGAAATGATAAGAAAAACAGTAAAGGTGACAGACGTAGGGGTAACTGACCTGCATTAGCATTGAAGACTAGCCCATACCTCAAAGAAAATTCAAGCGAAGCATGTAGGTTGGGGTTTTTTTTTAATGCATTCTTCAGTTTTCCCCCTCTGCACATTCCCTAGCATACCCTCACTTGCATGGGGCATGTCCAGGATCAGCTAACCAAGAATAAGCTTAATCACAAAATTACCTTACAGTCACCCTCTGCAAAACCTCCTTCTAGGCTGAGCTCCTTATCTTGTGACCCAGAAGCTGTGTATACCCCCCCCCGACATGACCTGTTTTACAAAAGTCTCACATATTGATACTTCAAAAAAACCCCAAGAGGTCTGCGTGCTTCGGCTTGGCTTGGTGCTTCCCATCAGCGCTGTATCAGAGACTGACAGGAGGTGCTCCCCAAGACGTGGTCACAAAATTCGGGGGGACGTGTTGTGGCCGTCCCACGTGTATTTCTTGGGACGGCGCGGTGGCTCAGCTGCTCACTGCCATGTTGGAGACTAAAGCTGCATCCTCTCTTAAGCCTTTGCTTCCTTCTCCGGTTGTAAAATTATTCTCCACCTAGAAAATGCTTTTAATATGGGGGAAACCTCCCAAGCATTTTGCGTCTTTACCTATGCAATTACTCAAGCGTAATCTGACTGTGAAGACAAAGCAACCCCTCATTTTTGTCTTCTTGAGGGAAGAAAAAGAAAAAGTGATATTGCATATTAAGCAACCATCACACTTTCCCGGCGAGGTCTGAACCCTTCCATCAAATACTTAATTTCCTAAAATCAGAACCCCACTGGCAACCAACAGTGGTTTTAGTTATGGCAGTGAGCTAAGGAACGGACACACATTTACATCTGCTGACTCTGGGGAACAACACAGGGAGAAGAGAAGACGATAAATGAGAAGAGAGGAGCTGTAGGTGCCAGCCTTTAAAATCTTCCCCGAACTCTCCACGTGAATCAGATATTGTTTCTGGAGACAGCCTCATGAAAATCCATGTGAAGGAGTCTTTTAAGGTGGATTAGTTTAATTTCTTTACATTTTTGTGTGGATATTCTCATTCAGAATTTAAAAACCTAAAGTGGCCTTAATTTCATTTATTTTCCAAGGGGAACTAAAGCAGATTGAATTAAGGACGCTGTAGTTCGGGCTAACAGTGTCCACATAGTACTGTGCAACGCAGTTTAATTCTTGCCTTTTCAGTTCACATCTTTAGTTTGTCTGCACAGCATTTCCAGCGTGGCCCTGAGAAGGCAAACACCAAACGCGTTACTGTTTGAAGAATGTCATGATAGCATGCAATGCTAAACATACATATTGTTGTCCCAATTAATGGAGCATATAAATATTTCCATAGACATTGCTACTCAATAGATGCAACTGCATAAACAGATCTGCATGCTCACGTGGCACATATTTTTGATGCTTCTGTTAAAGCTTGAATTTGACTTTAATTGCACGTGGAATTTGCATAGAAAATGTATTATATCAGAACATTCTTCCAACTTGCAGAAATTACTGGCAGACATGTCCACATGTAAATCATGTAAACAGATTAACTCCTACTTAGCAGGGAAAATATTTTTAGAAGTCTGTACTTCCCTCGCCTCTCCAGACCTTCTCAGACACCAAACGTTACCTCTAAAACCCCTCTCAGATTCCTCAGTATCGGACCCAGCCCAGCCACAGTGTGGGACAGGTAGCTCCGTCGGGAAAGCCGCAGGGAGGACTGAAGCACCATGGCATTTTCCAGACATAGTGTTTATATCCCCAGTTCATTAAATTGGTTTTGCCAGGCTGTGACTTCTCTCTGTAAAACATTAGCACCGTAGATGAGCCAGCAGGTATCTCAGAGGTGTTAACACCGGATCGCAAGCCCTTTATGGCTCTGGTCCATCAAAAGCCACGGTCCTGGCAAATGGAGGTGGTTGCCCTGGGCTGGCGGTAATTCTCCGTCTTCCTATCCGTCACCCATGGCATTGCCAGCAGGGACAGAGGCCACAGCCTGGCTCTCCACACAAAGGGGAAAGCAGCACCTGGAGACTTTTGGGCCCCGTGAAAGAGGGGCCTGGAGAAGGGTCTACGGGCTGCCCACGAGCAGGAGTTATGGCCTCAGTCACTTCATGGTTTAGCGGGTTTAGCGGGCATGGTGGCATCAGGTATATGGTTGGACTTGATGATCTTTGAGGTCTCTTCCAACCGTAATGATTCTATGATTCTACGATTTAATGCTTTTCTTCAGTGTAATCCATCTTCCTTCAAGAACGACTGATAAGTAAGTCAAAGTATTGTAGGCAGTAAGAAATTTCTATATCTCAAATGTACTGGCCTGCTGAATACATTTGTTTGCGGAGCGGTTTTCCGTCTTTCAGGTGAGTGAACTTTGCAATTAGCTCTGTGAGCATGGTGTTTGCATGAAAATTGTGCCATTAAGGACGCTCTCTTTGTCTCCAGCTGCTGCACTTCAAATTTGATGGCATTGCTGCGTTGTTAGAAATTTGAGCGGAACGAAGGGCAGACAGAGAGAACAGAAGGCACACAGTATTAGCAATTATTGTTTGATGAATACAAAGTGATAGCGCCAACTATAAAAGCTAGAAAAGTCCTGCTTACAGTTCTTTAACAACTTGGAATTAAATTTTATACAATGAGCATCTGCTATCAGTCGATTTTCTCCCACGCTCCTTCACCAAAAGCTTCAGCCAAGATAGTTTGCCTGTTTCTGATGTCAAGGCTGAACAAAAGATGTGGCTCCATTTCTCCTCTGCCTGATGGCAAATTCCAGGACCTTCTTCTGACAGCTCCAGCAACCTCCGATTTGAAGCAGGAATTTCGGATTTGCCTGTGGACAGCTTCTGCAGCTGAAATGTGGCCTTTTATTCCCATGGAAATCCAGAACACCTTTGCCAATATACAAAACAGGTGATAATTACCCTTGTTTACTTCCCACAGACCAAGGCCAATGCCCTCTGCCTGCGGCTGTCCCCCAGTAAGAGGGACGGGGCAGCCCTTCCTGGGTCGTGGCACCATCAAATGCCTTGGGGCACCCAAGCCCAGGCACCCCAGGGTGACCATACCCCACGCTGCCGTGGCTGCTGGGTCGTATCCATGCGGATATCCCCCTGGGTAGCAGGAAATCCCCCAGAGCCTCTCAAACAGCCTTTTCCCAGCATCTCACCCTTTCCTACGGGATTTATGGCAAGCAACAGGGAATAGCTTTCTTGGAAAACTTTTTCATCGTATTTTTAAAAGGTAACATCTTACAGATTCTTGACTGAATCTTTTCTGTGTGCTGACAAATCCTTGCATCCTTCACGCTCAGGTAGGTGAAGCCAGCTGAGCAGCTCGCTCTAACTCAGAGTTGTGTGGCTGTAAAATCCATTTGGAAGACCCAATGCAGCTGCCACGGGGAGCTTGGGACCTCTACTTGGGCACCCAAGGGGTGACTTCTGATTCAAGCAGAGCTGTGAGATTCTGCTATAGAGAAAAATATCAATAACTGAAAAAACAACTTATTTAGAAAATTATTCCGACATGGATTTGTTCTGTTTTATCCTTCTATACGTGGAGACCATCGGCCACTTATTCTCCGTAATTGCAGCAGCCCCAGCAGACGTCCCTGGCAGGGGCAGGGACTGGCAGATCTGGTTTAATTAGTACATCCCACCTCACCCTGGGGACGGGTCGCTCCTTCAGCCACCTTGTCGTCGTTACACCCAGTCATACCCGTAAGCCCTTAGGTTTTTCCTATTGGCATAGGAAAGGTGATAAGCAGAGGCTGGAACAGAGGTCCATAGCAATGAAGGAGGATGTTTTTCCCAAGGCATTTAGCAACAGGTCTTATTGAATGTTTGCAAACAACCATGCACTGCTAGCAATTGAAAAATTTTAAAAAATTCCTAAATTGTCTTATGTCACCAGTATAAACAGTTTAACTGATACTAATTGTGCTCTGTGGGTATGGTGGGGAGGAGGCTGCTGGCAGACAGCAGTGGGGACCCACTGAGATCCATCATCGCTTCCCTTGACACACTTGGGTCAGGACAGGATTTATTTCCATGGCCTAGTGACTGAAACTAAGGTTTTAAGCCCAGCTCAGACTCATTAAATCCACGATGATGCCTTTAACAAGTCTCTTTTTCCACTTCAGAGTTCCCAATGTGGTAACTGGATTAATCGGTGTTTACATAGAGCTTTGTGATAGAAAGTCTTGGTAAAATGTGTTCTGTAGATTTAGCACTGTGTGGACTACAGATCCAAAATATTGCATTACCAAGTTATTTAAGGGTCCTCATTCAGCAAAATACTTCAGAGGATTTTAAAGCTAAGGATTTGGGTTAAGAACTCCACTAATTTCAAGCCTAACTTTATTAATTTCTTACAAAAAATAAGTAGTTTTCCATGTTGGCCTGTATGCTAGATTTCAACAATGTTTTATTTAAAGGTGTAAGCAAATTACATTTTCGTCAGACATCTGTAAATTGCAGTAAAAATGTATCATCTGAGTTATTTTGCATAAATAATTCGCAAAATGTACATTGGGAGATTTTAAGTGTTTGCAGGCAGATGCCTCTTCTACATCCCTGAAGAAAAAATGAGAATAAAAGTGTCTTTAACTGTTTAGAACAGATGGTAGGGCAAGGAAAGTGCTGAACAGCTATAAAGCAAGTGTCAGAAAATGACATCCAGCAGAAAGGAGCCCGTAGCAGTAGGATGCACAAGTACAGATGTTAGGGAGAGGTTACTTAAGAGTAAAGAAGGAAACCTTTTATCCCACTCCTCATATTCTGTCAAGCTCTACGTCTTTTTGATCCTCCTGATGCCAGGCATTGAGCGATGAACAAAAAATACAGTTAATTGCTTTACTGGAAACAGGTCCAGCCGTATTCAGCACTTATCCCTCATGAGCAGCAGCGCTTGTATGCGGTATGTATTACTGATCTCTTCACCCATCAATACTGAAAATAGTGAACATTTTTCACTCTAAATACAAAATACCCTACCACACACCCTAAGAAACTGGTTTTCCTGCTCTTCTCTATCTTCTGCTCCGACATGCCCTGTTACCACTTCCATGCAGAATGGGAAGGAGCCAGGTTTCCCTGCCTGAGCAGTCAACGGCAATATTCAGCACCATGACGTGCGTTCATTAATGATTTCAGTGATACAACTCTCTGCTTCCACCTGAACTTCTGTGGCCTATTACAACTTATTTTTAGACTTTTGTAAATAATATTCTTAATAGTTATTAAAATTATTAATCATTACACTTTTTTTTTTTACAGTTATTATCTCTATAGCACTCCAGAGCTTAGTGAAGAGCTGTGAACGATAACACTTCGAAACTTTTCTATTATTTGTGTATGCTGGAAGATCAGTAATTCAGTAGCCTGTTTGAAAAAGTAAATGGTTTCAGGATCTCTCATTATCTGCTATCCTCAGACTTTGAAAGTGTCAGTATAACTCTTAGGTCCAGCCTTATCTATTCCAAAAATCCATGTGCCTCTGTAGGTCTTTCTGTCTTATTTGGGACCTTGATGTCTCTTCGAATTCCTCATGATCCACGTAAGAATTCTTCTTGTCTTCAGTTGTTTTGCTGAAAACTCCAAAAAAAGAAGATTCTCTGTAAAGAATAAATGTTATGTTTCAAAAGACATTTCTAGATTTTGCAAGCCCAGAATTTAAGACTTTGAAAAAATATTACACTTTTAAGAAAATGGAGTTTTATCGACCATAGCTTTTATGAAGTGGTTGTTTTGATTTGTCACAACCAACTGTGATGCTAACACCGCCTATCCAGAAATCATGAATCAAGCCTCTTGAAAAACATTTCTTATCCTTTTATTTTCTTTATTTATCTCCTTAGGCTTTGAATTAAATTTTAATAGGCTCTGATTTTCATCACAGTCACAGAGCCTACAAACCTGTAAACTGAGAACCTTGGATAAATCACTTGACTCCGGAAACAGATTTAGGCACATCTCTTCCAAAAAAGAGTAACACTGCAAGTCCAGTAGCACTGCAAGTGAAAGCCTATAAACAAAAGAGGAAGAGAAGTTCATTTTTGTTACCCGACTTTAATGACATTTGAGGAGTAGACAAGAAAATAAAGTAGGAAAAGTAGATTAGATACTTTAAGCCTTTCTTTTTGATATAAGAACTCTTGGTAGACAAGATGAGGATTATTTATAACTGAAAGTATAATTTAATTGTTTAATCTTCATTGTTTTGATTCCACTAAGAGTGCTTGATTACACGTGTTGGCCATGGAACATGGGTATCTTTCAGGCTGCAGAGAGCAATGAAAATTGTATGGCAATTCCTAAAAAAACAGAGCTAGGCTTCTTTCTTACAGAAGTATAGAAAATGTCGAAGTTCATTTCTTCTCTAGAAACAGAAAAATCTCTTCCCTTTGGTGGTTTCCTTAGAATTTATGACATGCAGAAGAAGGCCTGAAGTTTATTGACAGCAGGAGGGTTCACATGAACCGACTCTACACAGTGATGTCTGCTGCCTCAGATCTGCTGATGCTTCATTTTTTGGGGGGATTCATCACCACATAAACATCAGACCTGTGAATTATGTCTTTGCTCCAAAACTGTTTTGTGATTATCACCTCATGCTTCACACTACATTGCAGTGTTGCAATGGCAGGCATTTTATCCTGAACGAAAAATAGATGAAAGGTAGCTGGAAATGCAGTTTCTTTGGTTTTTTTTTCTGAATAAGACCAATATTTTTTCTCTATTCATAACCTAACTTGTTCAGCTGACCTTTACAAAAAGCACGTATAGGATTTCATAGTGATTTCGTCTACATCATGCATCATTTTTTACATAGCTGCAGTTATATACTATAAAATGGGCAAACAGCTTGCAAACAAGGCCGACAAGTTTACAAACTTTTCCTGACAACCAGCAGACTTGGGTAGACATTTAGTATTTTTCTTTCCGTGCTGGCTGTCAACAAACGGTGACTCATACCAAATTCACATAGGCCCTAAGAGGATAATATTCACTCTGGCTAAAGCCAAATAACTCAAAGTTTTTGTGTGTGAACAGGGAACAGATTCAGCACAAATCTTCTGTTATAACTGAGATGAACGTGGTGACGAAGGGGCCGCAGCAGGCAAAGGAATGAGCGGTTGAGTTGGGTAGGCCTAAGGGTCTCTGAGAACTGAGCCCATGGGTAGTACCTCAGAGTCCATGGCAAAACTCTTACGGACCTAGCTGAACTACCTCTGACTTGGATGGATCTTCCCAGCTATTTAACTGCAGACTTGCCTGGAATTCACCCAGACAGGTCAGCCTGCAGGCACCGATCCTGAATAACACAGGAATAAAGAATTTGAAATAACTACGTCGGCTGTGTGGTACATGTTACGTAGTGCAAACACAATAATTAAAATGGGTTGCGTCCCACAATAACCATCAAGAACATACACCTGAAACTGTGGCAACTATTGAGAGAGAACAACTTTAATCTTTCTCCGTTGTGCCGCCGTTAAAGCCGAAGTAGTCTGTTGGTGGAAAACACGTACCTTTTTTCTAGCGTAGATGCAAAAGTTTTAAAGGTATCATGGCAAAATTCAAGAGGAATTGCACACTAGTTTACATGACCGTGTACTGAATATATAACCTATGCAATATTTCTTAATGCAATTCTTAGTCAGGAAGGAGAAAACGTTAAGATTATTCAATGAAATCACAGTAGCTTTTAGCACTTGTATAGGCCTCTGCAAATTTCCTGAAATGCAGTCATCCATTTTTTCAACTAGCAAACACCTTATTAAAGCTAGAGTGTTTTCACCGACACAATTCTATTTTTCACCCACAACTTTTACTGTTCTTGTTTCCCACAAGGAAGCCACGCTGGCAGCAGTCAGTTGCCCTTATACCAGCGATGCTGTGTATCTCTGCAGGGCAGAGGGAAGAGGGAATTTGTGCAGCGGGAGGTGAAGCGCTTGGTCTCCTGCTGCTCTTCGAACTGCCCCAGGCAGTGGGATGCTCGTGGGCCCCTGACCTGGGCGTACAGCTCCATTTCACAAAGAAGAGCAAAGGAAAAAGATTAATTTCAAACTCCTTTTGAGTGTCCTTGATGAGCATTGTATAAATAAACAGCAATTGAAGGTTATTAGATGGCAGCCTTATAAAAAAGATTTTTTTAATGAGGTTTGATAGCATTTTTCTCAGCCATGTCCCTTGGAGGTGATGGGTTGCCCTGGTTCACTCCTGGCTCCCGCCAAGGCCCAGGATGGCAATCTGCTACCTGCAATTAACGGAAGAGAATAAATCCCAAAGAAAAAGAATTACTGGCCTGTTTTAAAATGTGATTGATTTGATAGTTTGGGGCATAGGAACAGATTATTCCTTTGTATGTTACTAGCAGAAAATTAATTGCCCCTTTGTTTGGCTACAAGGGCAACATTGATAGCTGCTTGCTGGTAGAGTCTGTCCTGTTTCTCAGCTTATTTATCAGGAATGAGTTTCAATGAGGAGCATTTTGGATCTTATACTTCAGTTGAATAAATTATGATTAATTCTTTTGGGACATTTCAGCCCGCTTGTGTTTTACACCCTTCTCCAAAAGGTACACAGTGACACGCCACTCAGCTCTGGGACCTGCTTATTTTCACAGTTTTGTACGCCTTGCCTTATAGTACTCCGACACAGATAAATATCCACTGAAATGCATTGAACAGCTTTCTTCTCCTTGTCTTTCTCTAAAGCTTTTGTGGTCTCTTCTTCTTCTTCTTCTTCTTGTTCCCTGACACAGGAGTTATCGACAGACCAAGCAAAGCTGCTTTGGCATCGTGCTGCTAAAACGTAAAGTTGTAACGCGCTTAGAAGTTGGTCTGACTTTCCTGATTTAAGGAATGCTACTGCGTGCTTTAAGCCAAGATGGTTACAAGGGAACAACTCTTGCCTGAAAAAAAACTTGAAATCATCCAGCATTGCATAGACGTAGTTAAAGAAAGGTACTGACACAAAACAGGTATTTTGGATAAAAGAATTAATTTGGTCAAAATCTACTCAAGTAAAACCCCTGATATATTCTTTTAACGAAGGTTTATATATACCTGAAGATGTGAGTTTGTTTTGAACAGAGAGGTTTTAAGCAAGTGTGGGAATGAGGTTGGGTACCTCCACTGTCTCTCAGATGCATTTTGAATCTGCTGAGTTTACAAGGTCAGACAGTTCTTACATAGTCAGCCCTGCAAAGCCTGCCAGAGAGCTGACAAATTAGCGGGGTTTCTTTTTTCTTTTTTTTATCTTTATTAATTAAGGTCTCGCAGGAGAGAAGGTTTCCACGTTCCAGCAGCAGTAATTGTATCTTACTCTTGGTTATGCTATTTAAACCATGCCAAAAACTGTGAAGTGGCTGGAGAGTTTTTGACTGGCTTCCTGATTGCAAATAACATCAATTCGGGTCCCGAGTGCACTTGCAGGGGAAAAATAATTTGTTGTGAGCTCTTAGCTTATGGGTCTTGCCTACATCTGGGATTTTTTACACAAAAATCCCCAGTTATTGCAAGTAAAACTGAGAAGATAGACACTTAATGTACTGCTGAAAAAAAATGTGAGATGCCCTGAAGTTTCGTATGGTAATATATCCAAAATTAACATTTGAAGATGTGATCTCATCAGAGGGAATGAAAAAGATCTAATTACAGATGGGTCTTTTTCCATCAATATTGTGAGGCTAACAACTCTAAAAGACAGAAATAATTTATTTTAATTTCTAAAATATGCATAATTGACTTCACATACAGACTGGATGCAAATTTACTGACACAGAAGATACCATTCTTGTTGTCATGTGCAAAAGAAGCATTGCCCTTTAAATATAATTAAAATCCTCAGAGAGACTAGTTTAAATATTTAATGATTTTCAGGTCTTGCTAAAGTGATGCTGATTATTTTTCAGATTCTGCACCCTTCCAACTTTGGGAAATGTTTTTGCTGTGAGTGTTATGTGTTTGCATAAATATCTCATGACCACTGAGACTGAAATTTAAAATTATCAGGGTGGTGGTTTTTTTTCTAATTATAAGGACCACAGTGCACAGGACGTGCATAGTCTCTGGCATCTCCAACGTCCCTCCTTCTCCCACCTCCCCTTAGGCATTTGCAAAAAATACTGCTTTTCAAAATACATTAAAAAAATCTGTGGGAGCTCCTTAAATATTTGTTAACCTTGTCTTTCTGCACATGCTGAGTATTCTGGGGATAAAACCACATAAAATAATAAGAGTATAACGTGTGGGGAGGGAGATGGGGGCTGGGGGAGAGGCAGATTGCTGAAGGAGCAAGCTGGAAGGAAGAAATGAGATGATACATCACGGCTGCAGGTACAGAGCTGGTCCCTGCCCCACGCTGATGCTTTCTACATCTCAGCAGGACACGGAGAAATTGCTGGAGGTGACAGATGACGGTGGGAGAAACTGGGAAAAGGTAAGGGGAGCACCGGGAGGGATGGCTGGATTTCACAGGGGACTAAGGGGAAGGTGTGTGGGCAAGGGCCAAACGCGACAGCTGAAGGTTATGTGGGGGACTTTTGGGTGCATTGTACCTGGCAAGGCCAACAAGGACTGGGGATCTACTTCAGTACTGCCCGCCAAGGCTGAGGGTATCACAAATAGCAAAATTGTGGTGGGATGCAGCAAAACTGGGAGCGATGAGGAAAAAGTGATTGAGGGCAGGCTGATTACCTGGGTGGAGATAGGGGGAGGTGGAGAAAGTGATGTAAAAGGGCAGCTAAAAAGGAGAATAAAGGAAAGGGTAGGACAAAGGAAGATAAGGTATACAAACGATGGGATCTGGGTGCTCTGGAGGTACTTGCAGAGCAGCCCAGCACTTGGGTGCAGGCTCACAGGACCGTTCAGGCTAGAAGGGAGCTCAGGGGGTCTCAGCTCAACCTCCTGCCCACAGCTCTGAGGTCAGACCTGGTTGCTGAGGGATTTGTCCAGTTGGGTCTTGAAAACCTCCCAGGATTGCCAAAACCAGAATGCTTAAACCACAGCAGTTGCCTTGCCCACACCACATCTCAGCCCTGCTGCCACGGCCCGGAGGCTGGAGGTCGTGGGGTGCTTTCCCCCCGAATCTGCAGACAGTCCCAGGGGACACATTGAGCATGGACCTCCCTTACCAAAGCTGCACGTTACGGCAATGCAATCCTCCAAAATGGTGTTTGGTATGTCCCGGATGGCTGTCTGAAAGCTTGTTATCCCTTCTGCCCCTCCTCGCCCCCTCTCTCAGGTCATCTAATGGACACAGACACAGGGCAGGGTTTAGCCACTGGTGGGTGACTGTACAAGCCAGGGTCAACCAAAAATTTGTTCACAGCTAACCCCGCTTTAGCACTTTGCATCAAATCTTTCCTACAGAACTAAGCATAATATACAAGAAAGTGGTTCTAATCAGGATACAAGCCATTTATGCAAATCAGGGTGCCTATACAGTGTTTCAAGATTTAGTAACATGACTAATTCTTAACTCATTACAAATTTTGGTATCTAATCATTTAATCACTCAGTTCTCTGCACTCGTCAAATTAACCGGGACTAGACAGCCCCCATTTCTTTACGTTTCATTTTTGATTGACTCTTTATATGAATCACTCTGGGACCACAATGCCAACACCTCTTCCTCAGGCATCAGA
The DNA here is from genome assembly GCF_000690535.1 of Cariama cristata. Taxonomy (NCBI): domain Eukaryota; kingdom Metazoa; phylum Chordata; class Aves; order Cariamiformes; family Cariamidae; genus Cariama; species Cariama cristata. The sequence continues at coordinate 30,436 of NW_009612287.1, forward strand.
TGTTATGATTTAACCACAGGAAACATCATCCATGTAGTCATAAGGCAGTAAAAGACCACAGGAGGTCAGCTAGGCTAGGCCTTCCTTCAAGGCCAGGGAAAATTACGCCTGAAAATAAACTGTCTAACCTAACAACCTTTGGCTGTGGCAGCTCCACATCCACCCATGCAACCTTGTCCGTTGCTTCCTATCCTTGGTATGTTATTGCAGCACTGTTGGACTTGCAGTCCCCAAACGTCCTCTGATACTTTCCCGTGCAGTGACTCCTGCCCAACTGTACCACCTTTCTTTTATCATCGTGATTAAAATGATCCCTATCTCAAGTTTCTCAAAATTTTTCAATTCTAACTTTCACAGAATCACAGAGTGGTTGGGGTT
>NW_009612288.1:0-55605 GCF_000690535.1 Cariama cristata
ACCTTTAAAGGTCATCTAGTCCAATCCCCTGGCAATGAGCAGAGACATCTTCAACTAGACCAATGGTAAAACTGAATCTGTCCATAGGTCATGATCCAAGCCAAGTTAAAGCCTCTGGGAATCTTTCTATCAGTTTCAGCAGGTTTTTAACTAGATCTATGGTAAGTGAAGTGAATCTGTGTGCTCTGTTCTGTTAACAAAGCATACATTGCCTATTTTATGTAATACTTAATAGTTTCTTCATCCACAAAACATTTAAGGGAAGCACAGCAATGTGGAACATCATGAGAGCCTGAAGTAAATGAAGGTTATTTCGCCTATGGGTCTCCTTAAATTGTGACCATCTGTTGGCCTGATGAAACAGGTGCTGAGCATTTGCAACTCCACTGAAGCACAGGGAGTTTGGTGGAGTTCTGCACTAGCTGAAAATCCTCTCACTCTTTTCAGTCCACCGTTAGCTATGGGCCAATGTGTGCTGCCATTAGCTGGGCCGGCCTGATAAAATCTCATAAAGAGAATCAGTTTCTTTACAGATCTGAAAACATTCATGTTTTGGGAACAGATTGTTATTTAATCCTTTATATTTGAGGTTTATCTACCCAAGAAGTAAATGTAGCAAAATACTATTTCTTTGAGCTACGGGCACGCTAATTAACAGCAAGAAGTGTTAGAAAGAATTACTATATTGTCACTCTAACTTTACAGACCAAATATATTCAGGCAATTAATTTTAATATGTTCCAAATTTTATTCACTGTGGCATACAAAATGGAAATGAAATAGCACTTAACTGAAAACAAGGAGTAGTTCCTCAGCTAGAGTTAAGTGACATTACTTTTTTTAACTTCAGTTGTTTGCTAATTCCTGTAAGCTAAAGATCTGTCACACAACGCAGATTTGACCCAGATACCCAGAAAAACAGGATTAAATCTATTAGGATACTTTATGCCAACAGATGCAAGTTGCAGGCAGAAACAATCTTTTCCTGATATAGCCATATTTCCATGGGATGCAAATTCCCCAGACTCATGTTTACTAGCTAAAAAATGTTGCCACAAGCAAACAATAGTTTTAACAGAATTGTTGCATGGGGCAGACAATCTGCTGAAATGGTTGAGAGACTTAGGAAGCGTATTCCAAACCACTAGAAAATTGCTACAATAATTTCTGCAGAATTTATGGTTCCATTGTAGCCAGTTTTTCTTTATACTATTCACATTATTGATTCAGCTGTGCTAGTAATTGTAAGGGATGATGTTATAATAATGTCATTTTGGCAAGATGCAGTACTATTTAACCAATACATTATTTTCTAAAAAGATTCCTTTTAGTAACCATATGTTCTTACTATTTCATTTACTCCTTTCTCCCTAGCCTTTGAATACAAACAGAAATAGAAATGGCAGGAGGTAACAAAGCTTGTCATATAATCTCTTTCCCCTTAACCTTTATTCAGGATGATCCCTTCAGCTCATGAAAAGTCTACTTTGGAGCAATGTGAAATGTTTGTTAGGAAAGGCAAAGCAAAGTAAAATTCAGCTGTTCGCAGCTTTTCCTACAGATGTGGTATCCAGCCCTTGTTTTGTCAAAAGGTTTGAGTCTTTTGATTAAACCCGAGGCTAGTTATGAATGAATTGGAGCCAATTTATTGTTTTGTATCAAAAGAAAAAGATAAACCCCAGGATTTCACATGCTTCTAGCTACAGATTGACCAAAATCTGAACTGTGAAGTTTATGTTCTTGCTTCAAAGATACAAAATGCCAGAGCTGAACCCTGGAGAGAAAGGAGCCATGATGAGCAGAAGGGCTGCAAGCAGAGGGTCACAGCTATTCTTTCATGCCCTCTACCACTTTTTCTGAGGGAAACTGTCCAGATTCCTGATTTGCAACCACGCCACAAATGAAAAAAATTAACCAAAGAGGCTGCCCAGACCCTAAAAGGCTGGAGCAGCCTGCAAATTTGCTCAATCTATGCTTGCTTTTTATTTTTTTCCCCCCACAGACACTGCAAACAAACCAGCAGAGCCAATTACAATATGTCTCTGTGGTATGGACACTTCATCACTTTGTCCTGGACAAAGCCCACGAACCCATTTGAGATATATAATGAATACTTGTCATATAGCTTTGTGGTTATTACTAAAATGGGAGAGTTGCAGGGTGAACTAAGCAAAGAAAGTATCTTAAGCTCCAAGGCCTTCCAACATGCCGCCATTTCACTCCTAGAACTGGCTTGCAGTAAACTACATTGGCCTTTCAGAGACAAATATAAGGTGCAGGAAGGACATTTTAAAGAATCTCCCAGGAAGCCAGTCAGTGCAGATGGTGAGAATGGCAGCTGCAGACACAAGAAACATGCAGCAAAAAGCCATTGTGGTTTTAGAAGCAAGGAGCCACCACCTTATTGCACAGCATCCGCATTTGGCAGGTGACTAGCTGCATGCCCAGCAAAGAAAGATGAGTGACCAACAGATGAGCAAAATAGTAACTAGAAACAGGGCAAAATAAGAATGCAAATCAATGGGAATGAAAAGCTTCCAGGCAAAAAAATATTGCAAAAGATTTAGAGAAGAACCCAGTCTGTATAGATGACTGCCTAGTGAGATTAAAATAAAAAAAAAAAAGAAAAGAAAACTTTCCTTTCACTACCTCATGGAAGGAAAAGAATAAGAAGTGAGTGTAACTTTGTAGCTAGACATAATAGCAGGTAGGACAACAGCTGTAAAAACTGAACAGAAAGGACAGACCATCCCAAATTATCAAGTGAGAGAAGTTTAAGAAGATACCACCTTCTCGGCTGGATTTTACCAATCCCTCAGCTGAAACGTGATCATTGACTGTGTGAGAAGCCCCTTTCACCCAATATGAAGTATAACAGGAGAGCTCAAAGCACTCTTCAAAGCACTTTTCAACACTACATCTCAATATGTTTTACAAAAGACTTGAAAGGGTATCGTGCAGTTCTGGAAACATAAAAGATGTCCTCATTAGACACAAGATCACTGGGGGACACATAATGCCTGCATATAGCAGAGAGAAATAAGAGAAACTGATCTTACTCTAGAAAAATGCCTGAGAATGATAAGGAAAGCAGTTGTATCTAGAAAATAAATAAAACCATGTCAAGCACTTAGGGTGGCAGAGAACCCTACAGTAGTCATAAGATCAGCCACGGAGGAAGGCTGGGCTGGGTGGGAGTGCAAGGAGTAGGACCCAACGGCACAGGTGTACCAGCAGTGCAAAAACTTTGGGAAACAGGTCCACATAATATCTTAATATGACAGTTAAGAAAGAAAGAAGCTGAAATACTCATGATGGCTTCTAGTGAAAGAAGAGAGCAGTTATAATGTGATGTGGCAACCTACATACACTGCTGAAAAGGATGCCAGTATTTGTCATTGACAGCTAAGCTGTTGGATCAACAACCAGTTCAATTTGTATCTGAACTGTGGAGTCATTGCAGCATCAGTGACAAACATCCCTTTTAGGGCAGATGCTCGATAAAATTATTTTTGGACCAATGACAATCAAATGTTATAACTGAAAGCTCATGATGCACACACTCAAAAACAGCAGGGAAATGCAAGTGTGGCATCTGGCATCATGCATTTACCCTCCTCACCACAGAAGACAGAATTATCACTATGGGTTTTGTTCTAGCGGTTCAACAATAATTAAAAGGCAATGGAGCTTGGAGGTATGCTGAAACGAGAGTGAGCCCTACACTACCCCACTAGATTACTGAAATGCTGAATTCCACTTTAAAAAAGGAATTAGAAAGGTTGCAAAGATATGAAGCCATGTTGGATCTTCTTAGACTAGTTCAAAGGAAGGCAATGGCCCAATAGTGGGCACAGCAACAGATAACGTGGGGAGTTGCACTGTTTAATAGCAAACTGGTAAGAAATGATTTCCCACTACTGATAACTGAGGGCAGATTTACTATGGGGAAAAATTATAATCGAAATGTCAAAACGATTTTTTGGCATACCAAGTTAAATGAGCCATGTAGTCAAGAGGCCAGCATTCTCCATAGACCTGTTCATCTAAAACTTAAAAGCATCAACCTGGTTACAAAGGTGTTTATATGTAAGCTGAGTGTCACCCTAGAGAGAATTCCAGGCATCTGGCAGATGCTAGTGAGCAGGCTAATGGTAGTTTATATCCCAATAATATCCAAAATGGAAGTGAAGACCGTCATAGGAGGTAACCTCCTATATGAGGTGACACATGGGCACAAGATAGTTATGTTTAAAGCAACCTAGCAGTAATCTCAGCAAGAAGAAGAGCAAGTGTCATAAAAAAGAAACACACCACAGTAAAAAGCAAGCTTGAGATGAGCTAAGGCTCATGTTCTGCTGTCCAGGAATAAAATCCCTTAGTGAGGACATAAATGAAATAGAACAGGCTGTCCAAAATTTTCCTGTACTTAACCATCAAAAGCCACCTGAAATCCCAGACAGCTCTGGGAAAATGTTGAACAGACCTGTTCACTTCTTGTGAAGAGAATGGCGTGAAGATGGAAGATATCATCACAGTTTCTAGAGGGGTAATACCTAATGGATGCTTGTGCATCACCAGAAATCAGAAAACTGAAAACGCATAGGTAGACTGTCATAAAAATGGATACAAAAGGAACAAAACTTGAGGCATCTACTTAGAGAATCCTACCTAGTTCTCCTAACAAAGAGCCAGATTCATTTTAGAAACATGTGTCCTCTCATGTTAATGAATGTGGTACATGAAACAAAGACCATTACTCTTGCTATTGACTTCAAAGGGCTTAGATCAAGTGAAACTGCACTTATGGAAAAAAATTATTGAAATTCAACGCTGAGGCCACTTTGAAGCAATTCTCTGTGCTCCTCCTCCTAAATTTTACCATTTGGTTGAGCTGTATCAAAGTCCTTTGGGTATCTATAGTATAGTCTGTATCTTGCCTGTCTATGTCCTGACATTACATTAAAATGAACAGTACTGTGTGAAACTACCAGTGCTGCATGCATGTGCTGCAGCCTTGTTCAGGCAAAATGTTTGTGCTTTTCTGAGAGTGCTGTATTGTACAGTTTGACTTGACTTTCCTTGATATAGAAATGTTAGGAAAGCCAGTATTTTAATTCTATGTATTGTCATCAGATTTAAAAAAAAAAAAAAAAAAAAAAAGGAATTATTATGCTGAAGAAATGTTTTTTTTTTCCAAAGAGATAACATCCCACAGTGCTGACAGGCTTTTTTCTCTAATGATATATGAATTGGAGCTAACAGGGGGAGACAATAACTGCAGGCCCTTTGATTAATCTATTTTCTTTGGTCCTCTCTTTAAAATGACGGATTGGTCCAGGAGGACAGTTTGCCATAGATATTTGCAACAGAAGTGTGAGCTCCAAACAAAATAAGGAACCAAGGTTTGTTTAATATATTGTAGACATCTGGTCCATTTTCACTAGGAAATTAGCATAGAGTTATCATCCTATTATTGTTGTATGTGAAAGTCTTAAAAAAACATCCAGGTATATCTGATGGCAAAAAAAAATTCCTGTAGCATAATTTAAGAGAAGACTGTATTTTAACACTACAATTTAACTTTAATGATCCAAATCTACTCAGATGCACAAAAGAAAATAAACAAAGGAAAAAAAGTATCACTTTCAAGTAGTAACATGCTTATGAGAAGTCTTCCATAACATCTCAGTTGCATTTCTTTGTCTGTTTAGAGTCAATGAGTTCCCTCACTTTGTAAAAGTAAAGACAAGCAAAAGGACAAACTGTAGTGGATAGGCAACAGCTGTACAATCTCTGCCTGTGATAGTGTCATACTTTACTGTGATAAAGTTAAACAAGACTACTCAGAAGAAGGTATAACAATTTCCATGTCTAACTCAGATCTACCAAATGGCATTCTGCAAAAAGCTACAGTTTATAAAGCCTTTTGCTAAATAAACTTATTTTTTTAATTGCAAAATGCCTTTAGAAAATGATTTTAAGAGTCATGCCAATACTTGGTGAATGTAGTCCATTAGAATGGACTCAATAATGTGTTGAAATGTTGTGTGTCTCTAACCCTTCTCCAATGGCACAGCCTCCAGTATATAACATGATGTAAGATGTATTTAAGTACTTCTGTGCACTGAGGTGTTAGCAAACATATAAACTAAGTGAGAGGATACAGGGAATGAGACATTGATCAGGAGCAACTTAAAAATTATGAAACTAATATATAGCCTGATTTTTGAGATGTGCCGCACAAATAAATCCAACAGAAAGATAGGGTGGCCTGCACACAAAAGAGAGTACATTTGATTGCTTACTGCAAAATGGACAGACACAAGCCTTCTGTGATGGCAGGAGTGGATTATCACTCAACCAGTAGCTTTAATTTATCAAGCTAGAGGCACAGAGGTAGTGTTAATGGAGAGCCAAACATTCTGAGACTTTGAAGTGAAGTTAGCTAAGAAGTGATTGAATTAAAAGCTAGCCACCGAGGCGGAGATCCATCTCTCCTTACATTAAACACCTGGGTGTTTGTGTTAGAAGGCTCTCTGTTATGTAAAAGGAGAAATAGACACCTCCTGAGAGAAGTTCAGATGGTCAGTGCCTCTTTCTCATCCTTGGCTATCCAGGAAACACCTGAACGGAGCACTTTAATTTACATAAGCTGAATCTGGACCAGTGGGTATGACTCTCCCTTTCTTGTGACCCATTTGACACTGATAGAGGTGCAGGATTATAAGGAAGTTACTACTTATCCTTTTTTATGTATGGTATGAATATGGTATATGATATTTATCAATAGACCCAAAACTACTGTGTCATTTGCTGTGGAAAAAGTGATGAAATAAAATGTGTCATCACATTACTTTTTTTTAAACCATCCACAAATTGTTTTTGTCAATCTGCACCTGCATGTTTAGGCAGATATAATAACTGGTTATAAAATTTGCCCAATACCAATGACAATGCTATTGTAATATTTATTTTGCTAGGAACATATGTATTTACACTGAATCTTTAGATTGAGAAGCGCCTTTTATGGCCCACTTTGGGCCATGACACATAGGGGTTGATAAAAATAAATCTCCTTTTTACTACTTTGGAGCTACAGACCTAAGTAGAGAAAGGGATATAATGGCAGAGGACAACTGTGTCTAAGGGAGATTTGGCTTACAATAGAGTAGTTTATCTCTGGTGTGTTTCCTTTTATTTCTTATGCCCTTATCTTTCTATTCTATTTTCTCTCTGTTTTACTTACAAGTGTGTTGGGACATTCAGATGACAGAAAATCACATCATCTTGAAATGAAGGCATTTAAGTGGTGACAGCCATAGCATTTCACTATTGCCCTCTGGAAGTGAATGTGGCTAATCTGAGTCATCAAGGCTTTCTTTATACTGTAGAGAGGTAGTCTCTACAGTACTGTAACTACAGAGAAACTTCCAAGGGAAAATTCATCCCACCCGTCTTAGGCACCTCTTCTGAGAGCTTTGCCAAATCATGTCCCTAAAGAGGAGGCAACAAAAGAGACTGAGTTACTTGCTCTTACTTTTTGAATGGAATCTGTCCTCCTGTAACTGAGATAGATAGAAAATGAAAAAAAAAAAAAAAAACCAAATTTTTAGAAGCAATGGAAGAAAAAAAGATATGACAGCAGTATAATTCTGCCTGAAGGTAAGATATGTGTTGTAATGTGCACTGAATTTTTCGCTGAATTAGTTTGCATGAATATTGCACAGGGAAATGTGTATGTGCTATGCCTTTAAATGTAGATGTTTCCCAGAAAGTTATTTGCACATTCACAAATTATGTATTCCTATTATACCATGTATTGAAAAACAAAAATAAATGTAATTGCTAAAATGGAGGAGGGTCTTTTTAATCTTTAATTACAAATTTAAAAGAAGTGTTCTTTGATGACGTCAATCTTACTTCATTAAGGACCAGATCATAACCTAATCCAGTAGCTATGGCAGACTAGGATTTACTGACTAATTAAATAAAAACAGTCAGTATCGATATATGAGAATAGTCATGCAACTCTAATTAAAGTTGTAACAAATTGGTTTTTAGTCATTTCATGCATTCAACAGCAACCTAAATTATACTTACTTTGCAAAAATCCAATTTTAGTTTGCCTTATTGAAAGAAGCCAAAAAATGGGCTCTTTTACACCCACATATGCACAGACACACTCTATGAAATCTGTTTTGACAGCTTCCTATAATATTTAACCAACGATGACAGGCAAGCTACAGAATCAATAACTAAACCTTTGGTGCATGTTACAATCACAAGCAATTATTTACATGTCATGTTGAGTCATTTGGATGGTGAAGTATTGTTCAGATCCATCATCTAAACAGACAACTGTATATATGTGCTTTCAATTGGCTCCTTGGTCCCTTGGGACTTTAGTTGAATTATTCTGATGTGAATATTCATGAGATTTGATGGTAGTGTTTACCACTTCATTATGGCAAAGATTTAAGAGCTGTGCTACAGTTCTTGGAAGGGAGTAGCTGTGACATTTGGGAAACAAATAGCTAAGGCTATACCACCTGCATAGCTCATATGTGGAGATGCTGCAGCTGCACCAAGATGGCTCTGTGCATCTGTGCACAGCGGGGTGATGGGATTTATATGGAAAAATAAATGCTTTGTAGTGGTATCCAAAAGCCAATGATTGTTGGGAATCCCGTAGACTACCAGGTCTGCCTGTTGGGCAACCATCTAAGGCAAACCACATAATGCACATTTCAGAGCTTACCAGTCTGTGCCTTGCGGTGTTGGGCTGATATAATGTGGGCCCCTGAGGTTGACTCTGACGAGCTGCTTAGTGCCATCAGCTCTCATTCAGGTGCACTTCTCACTTCTTGAGACTTTTCAACATAAAGTATCTCAAACTGGGCAAATGAAATCTGAGGCATGGAAAATCTCCAGGTGCCTTTGAAATAACTGGATGTCTAGTTCTACCAATCATAAAATGGTCAAAATAATTCTCATCCCATTTATCTAACCCACAGCTACAGCCTTGTTATTGATAAAGTGCAGAGAACTTTGAGCTTGGAATTCAGCAAGTCACAGTAATAATATTTGTCCTCTTTTTCACAAGTGCAGCAGTTATTTTACAGACCTCCCATGAGACACATAGACTGTAAGTTCCAAGAATGGAAGAACTAAGTGCTCAGCACCTCTGCTGTGATTTAAACCGGATTAAAGTCTGAACTCTTGAGCTGGTAAATATTTGCATTATTGTATTGTGACTATATAGTGGAAGTTGCACAACAGTGCAGTAGTGGTTTACAAGTGCTATTAGTTTGATTTTTGCATTGGCCACATTAAGAGACTCAAGAACATCTTTGTAGTTTAGGAACTCACATCTCAAAAGGTGTTTTGACTTTACCAGTTTACCGTCAATGGGACATAAACTGCTAATTCATTTAGTTGCTTCTGAAAAACTGTGCCTGTATTAGCTCCTAAGTGGACAGAGATATACAGTAGGAAAAAGTTGTATAGCGCTGGTGATGTTGGGTGCCATATGGTCTGTACTGGTATCAAGGGGTAATTACTTGAGCTGGCTTGAAAATTTGAGGTGTCTTACTCTGAGTTTCCCAGACTTGAAGATTTCAGTCTCATCAGTCATTTTGGAAAATCTTGGCTAAATGGACTTCTTCTAACTGTGGTACCAGTACCTTGGAAGTATGTAAGATTCTTCAAAGCAAGAAGAGACAATACCCAAGGAGTTGATGACCTTGTTCAATGGGTGCACAGGGTCTGAAGGTGGCAGCTAGTATTGCTGCTACAGCTCCCTTCCATGACACATAAACCAGGTCCTACCAGTGCAAACCCTTCTTGGCATGTCTCCCTTCTGTTTCTACATGGGATCTTCTGAAGACTTTAAAAAAACCCCCACAACAGCAAATGGCTAGGCTCACCAAGGCAGACAAAGAGGTCTCTAAACAGCATAGTGTTTCAAGGAGCAATGGCTCTTTCATGCTCGTTAAATCAGGAAAAGGGCAACAAAAACATCTCCTAACAGTCAATATGATACAGGATTCACTTTTCTGCAAACTAGGTCAGGAAACTCAAGTGAAGAGCCTGTGGAGTCTCACCCATTGAAATCCAATTAATAATAGAAGAGATTATTCACTGTTATCAAATATAATTACAGGCATTAAACACCCTGGAGCTGAAAGACCATTTATTTAACATGCAGAATAAGCAGATACAGCTCTATGATGCGCTGCTCTGCAGCATTTTAACACAAGGCTTCAGGTGGCAAAATAAACCACATTACAAGAGCTGTAACAGTGATCACATGCATTGATTTTATGTAGCACAATATAATCAAGAAAAAAATTACCATCTTACTTTTGTGTAATTTTAATGCATTTCAATGAATATCTTATCTATCTATCCATCCCTCCATTTTATGTCTGCAACTTCAGGCCCAGGGACTGAAATATTCTGCAAGCCATTTTTAATGATTCCTCATATAGTCAGTGAATGAATCACACAAGCACTTGGATTGGGACTTGTGTTTCTTAATCTGGAAGTTAAGTTGCAGCTACAGCCCAATGCCTGGGCCCAAACAGAGAGATTGCTGGATTTAACTGAAAGGTTACTACTGACAAGTTTGAAGTAGATCTTTTGTATTGGAGGAGTATCTCTATAGCCAGACTAAAACACCAACACAGATGGAAACCACATGGTTCACAAGGTGTGTCTATTTCTCTCAAATATTTTATCTGACTGGTTCAATCTTAGGCCTTGGCATCCTCACCACCTACACTAAACATACATTAGTTCATTCTTGAGTAAACTGACTTGTTCCCTCCAGAATAAATTTCTGGTGTGTAGTGAAAAGTTCAATCCCAGCACTACTCTTCAGAGGTGGGGAGGACAAGAATTGGCAAGGTTTGGCCCCTTCCAACTTACAAAGGTCTCCAACCCCTCCTCACAGGGGGCAGTATATAGCTATATATCTATATCCATTTCTTGCCCCACTTCTGCCACCTTTTGGGTCCATTCTTCCCTTGACGATGTGTTCATGACTGAAGTATGCTCACATCGTGCCCCTGGCCTCAGGGGCAGGCAGGGGAAGGACAGACCTAGATGAAAATGCATGAGATCCCCTTGGTGAGGCATATGTTATCCAGGTCTCATTAAACTGCCAGGCTTTTTTCCTGTGTTTCCATTCTCATTGTCTCTGGTCTCCAAGATATAGATACACAAAAAGCTTGACAAGCAACACAGAGAAGCAGAAAACACATATGACAGCTTAATGGGCTTGAGAAAAAAAACCCAAACATTCCAGTGCTTGTATTTGCAGAAGCAAGGCAGCATGTCTTTAAATGACATAATAGGCTTCATTTGTTAGGGCCTTTGTTTAAAGGTCTCCCGTGATTTATAAACCAATAGAAGTCTCATCAGGCACTAAAGGAAATTATTATTATTATTGTTGTTGTTATGGTTATTGTCATTATTATTATGTATTTATACTGCAGTCACTCCTAAAAGCCCCAGACAAGGAGTAACAGCTATACAAGAAACAAAAAGAACAAAATAAAACAACTTTGATAGCAAAAGTCCGAGACACAAATAGTTTAAAATGAGATAATTCACTACACTTACACCAGATGCCACCCTTATACACATATCTAAATATATATGTATAAAAAATACATGTGAAAGTTCCTCCATTAGCAATAGTGAGAGCAGAACAACTCTTTTTTCTAAGTATCAGGATAAGATACATGTCACAATTATCTTGTTTGCCTAAAATACATGTGCATTGTTATTATCATTTACTACTTCCAAAACTAGAATTCTAGCTAAACTAATGGGTACGTGTGGGACACACAGAATTATATATTATCTAGCTATTAATATTGTATGAATTTTATGAAGTGTTGCAGAAAACCATTATCAGTTCCTTTAGAAGTTTTTGGTATTAACAATCATTAAAGCTAAAATAAAATCTGACCATTTTTTGAAAAGACTTCACACAACAATATTAACATCATATTTTTTTCGTTTTGACTTACACAGTCAATTTTTCCCAACATCTCTTTGTAGCATCTGGCAGATGTCATTGTGCAGTATTTTTATTTCACCAGTTTTCTTTATTCTATTTCCTATGGGTTTTTAGGAACTGCAGCATGCAAGGATGATGCAATAACTATGGCAACTACATCAATATAGGCAAAGAATGGTATAGGCAGTTGAAAGAGAAAAGACATTTTTAGGGGAATCTGAAAAGGCTGAAACCACTGCTAAGCACTCAGGCTAAAGGTATTCCCGAAATGTAATAACTGAGGAGCTGAAAGTTTGGCCTTCACTAGCAGAGCTGATAGTAGCCCAAAGCAAGATGGATGAAATGGCAAATAAATAAGCAAATCAGATTTTTTAGGTTATGATGTTCTCCAAGCATTTTAAAGCCAGTGAACAGATTAGGATATTCCATTTCCTCAGGATCTTAGACATATTTATCCTTAGTTAAAGATTAGTAATTGTGTGAGTAAACTGGGAGACAGATATATCCTTCAAGGGGAACAGAATATAAAAACACAGGTCCTTTGCTGACAACAATACCGCTACTGACTCCAGCAGACTCCCTCTGACATACACAGGCTGAGGATTTGGCCCAAGCTTAGGGTAAATTTTGAACTAAGAGATGTTAAGCCAACAAGCAAAATGTCCAAAAAGAAAAGTGAACAGAGAAGAAGAAGTAGTGTAGGAAAAGGAGAAAGAAGTGAATATGAAGAATTTCCTACAGAAGACAAAGGAGAGGAGAATGCAGCACCACAAACAGGTGATTGGGTGTGGCAATTAGCAAATGGTTAGATAACTCAAAACAGGACCAGGCTTTGTAACCCCACCTGCTGTGATGGACTACATCTCTAGCTGTGCCTTTCTTCTTCATCTCCACTTTGAATCATTCTACATCCCAGAAAAGACAGATGAAGTCCCAAGTCAGGTTCATCTCAAATGCACACAGAGATACCTCAACACAGACAGAATTATTCAATATAGAGTATGCATGCTACCCCAAAATTGCACTATCACACCAATGCATTAAACAACCTGGATGGGAGAGTCTAAAATGCAACTATTTCACTAATTGTTAAATATGGAAGAAGCCTAAAAGCAGGTAAGGTGGGTGTTTGTCTAAAGATACAAGCAGGAGGTGAACTGACTGAGTAAAATTAGAGGCGAATTCCTAACCTGTGTTGTAGACAACATCAAGATCTCTGAAAGAGAAATTAGAACAGTGAAGGAATATCTGAGGTTAGCCAGGGCTGTAGCAGAGTAGGAAGAATAGAAGGAACTGCTATAGGAAGTCACTGTTACAGAGGTTATAGTGTGTGTAACAGGAGTCTGTGGGAATTGATGGATTGCCACTTCACAGTTGCTGAGAAAGAGGAAATCTGGAGTCTAGCATCAGAAAAGATATTGAACTGAATCTCAATGCCCGTGATGTTTATGTGTTTGGAAGAATGAGACCAAGAGCAGGGGCACATACAGTATTAGCTGTATTGAGCTGTACATAAAGAACAGGGCTGTGGCTTCCAAGGCATCAACATTAAAGACAATAACACAACATAACATAATTAAAAGGCCATGAGAGTTATCTCTTTTACATAATGTGTCTGTTTTCTGATGAATTCTTTTGAGAGATTTTCTTCATTACCGGTAAAAAATATTCAAGGAGAGAAAAAAAATTGTTCTTAATGAGTTAGTCTGATTACTTTAATTACATTTGCAATCTGTTTCTTTTACTGCATGCTTTCAAAAAATTGCATATTTGATAAAGGATTGTGCTCTGCTGTTGACTGTGGATAGGAGAGTCTGACAGAAAAAACCTGTAAGCAGTGTGTTTGTACAAACATATTGGTTGTGTATGTATGCACATATTGCTCATTGTCAATTTGTTAAAATTGTTGGTTTTACTCTGTGAATTAGAGTCCCTGAAATCATCTTTTAGCTGCTGAGATTCTGATAAAATGGTGGTTGTCACTGGAGAGAGACAGAATTTTCAGAAATGTAACAATGAATTATGTAATATGTAAGAAATAAGGTAATACAATTTATTTGGGATATATATAGACAGCACAGTCCAGCTACTGAAAAATTGTGAAAAACTGTTATAAACTTTGTTGAATTAGATTCTTTCTTTAAAGCAACTTTTATTGGCATCTTTGGATATTGAAACTAATCTATCAATGGGAGGAAATATTTTTTCCGAAGTGTTGCCTGCTTTATGTATGTCCTAATGCTCTTACCCAGACACAGAGAAGAGCCACCCTCTCTGCCATGCTGCACTCGCAGGGCGCAGAGTGGTGCACAGGCACGGGGCTCACGGCTCGTGGGCCCAGAACGAAGGTAAAAGCCCAGCTGTTCTACCTGGTGCTCTGCTCCTGAGGATTCCTGGGAAATCTGCCAGGTTTCTGCTTAGGCATCACAGGCTTTTCCATAGAGACTGGGTTAAAAACAGTCCTCTATGGGTGAAACAAAGGCAAACTCACAAGGGGATCCTGAAAGGGAAAACTCAGAGACTTTGCATCCATCTTCCTTACAGCAGAGGTGGTTCAAGGCTCATTCTGTATTGCAGTTGGAGAAACAATGAATTATTTTAGCATGTCAGTTTTTATTTTTTTTTTTTAAAAATCCTTTTAATATTTATGAATGTGCTCTTCCAATGAAAAGTTTGAAGTAACATCTTTTTACTCTAGAGAATCCCTGGAAATTGTTCGGCACTACTAGTGCTAGGAACATTTACGAGGGGAAGACAGAGCCTCGGTTAGTTAAAGGCATGTGATGTGCAGTAACAGGAGCCCACCATGGGCTCTGCTTCCCAGGTTAGGAGCTAACAGATGTGCTGTGTGCCCCTTCCAGCCTGCATGATTCCCTTCCCATGGGAACCAAGTTTTGGAAGAGGGATGGCAAATTTGCAAATATCTGTGTCTCATCCCAACACGGAGTCTTGAAAAACACTTTTTCATCCAGGATCTGGAAAATTTTCCCAGCTCCTGCTGTGTAGACAAAACCTCCAGCAGCTACTGGCTCGGGCATATAAGCACCGTGGCACTGCATGCGTTCCCTAGGTGGATCTCTTCTTATCTACCCTACACCTTCAAGGTGGCCGTGTGAAAACTTCTAGTGTAAATATTCTAGGCACACACACACAGACACACCCCTGCAAATATCTTTCATACCTTCTTTCATGAGTATTTCTGTGAATGAAACCTCACTGCAGCAAATATTCACAAAAAGAGAACCAAAGTGCTCATAGTCATTGTCTGAGTGAACTCTCTCATGCTAAAGCAAACTTTAAGTAGCACTGTTTGGTTCTTTACCCCAAGGTCCTTTGAGTCTATAGGAGTTTTGCTCATACATGGACTACTGAATTTGGCCCATAACTGTCCCTCCAGGAATTCCAGTTTAATCCAAAACTCTAAAACAAATTATTTTAGCTGTGACATATGCTTATTTCATTAAAATTTCCAAAGAGGTCACTTTGCAGAAGAAGAAAAAAGACTTTGAAAAGGTACTGCCTGAAAGGTTAAAATTTACATAAGTCTAGCATTATTATCATTATTAATACCTACACATACGCCTCAAAAGCCTCAAGGTGCTTCACAGAATTAAATTATACCCATTTTCAAGGAAGTGGGAAAAGTCCTGTCACCTACATGATTTGAAATGAGATTTTTCAAATCCCTTAGAAACATTTAGATGGAAACATTTTTGCTTTACTGCAGGCATAGAGAAGAAGAGCTCATAATTTTTATCGACCTTCAGCTTCCCTGCCTGTGCTCTGGAGAGACCCAAGCTAATTGTACTCACCCCTGTTTCCTTTTTCTTACGCTCTGCTCAGACATGACGTTCCAGCTAAGCTGATTTGGGAGAGGACATTCATGGTGCAGGGTCTGGTGTCCTGCTTTCTGGGAGCAGGTCAAGTATAGATGGACTTTTTGACGGTGGTCTGCAACACTCAATGTTTGTTAGTATCTGATAGGCAATCTTTGACCTCTTAGTTTTCCCCATCTTCTCATTTTTGGAAGTGTGGATGGGGACAGATTTTCTTTTTCATTTGCTATCATGGCTGGATTTTTACAAACATCTAATTTCCCAATGTCTAAATTCTGAATTTGGTTGGATTTTTAATCTAGTGTAATGCTGTTAAAAGAGATCAGGCTAAAAGATGTCACCAGCAGGACCATCCTTTGAATGAAGGTAGGATCAAAACTAGGTAAAACAGAAGGGTCTGGCTTCTCTGAATAAATAAATACCTTAAATGCAATGTTGAAAGCTAGCCATGGTATCACGTAGACCTATCAGTTATTTGAGCTGAACTCTCTGTGGAACCAGCAAACATGTTTAACCAAACTGTAGTCCATGCAAATCACTTTACATAGCTTTGAACTTAACTCCCCTTTATTCCTTACCCTGGTTTCCAAGGAATTTTCTTTCTCTCCTTAATTATTTGCTTTTGTTTGGTTTTATTCCATATCATGGCATGATCTCTGCTGTAAGAGGGGCAAGCTCCACATCAGACAGCTGTTCCAACCAAAAAGAAACACAAACCACCCAGATAAACAAGCCTCTAATCTGGAGGCATATGAAAGTTCTCCAGACAAGGTCTGCTCCCTGCTTGGGGTTCATTTTGCTTTCTGGTTCTCATATACAGAGGCCTACTTGGGAAAATCAGACAGACTGTGTCTGCTTTGAATTTATCAGGCGAACACACACAGAAAACAAGAGTGTTTAGACTCCAGGCTGCTGGTGAATGCTCAGAATTCCCCGCTGTCCCAATGACTGTAGAGCTAGTTGGCACATCTTCAATAAAGAATTACATCAATGATGCTCTGGAAACTCAATTGAGTCATAGGAATGACAAGAAAATAAGCAAATCTTCAGTGAAAGCTTTGGCAAAAATTCTCTACTTCATTTGAAATGTAATAGCAATCCTGGTCTCTAATTTCTATTTTATTTTTAGTGACAAATTAATTACTAGTACAGTTCCTCATAATCTATTTCTTTCCATTTCTCAGACTTTTTTGGGGAGTGGTATAATTTTAGACTATAAAAATATAAGCCGTCTGGTTTATATATAATTGAGCCACTCGTACACACATTTTTTAGATGTAAAGCCATGCCTTAGACAGAACTGGAGAAAGGCTGTGAGAAGGAATGCATTGTTGAGAGCCATTCTGACTCCACTTCGTTGCCTCTCTGGGCATACCTCCCAACTGACCATGGTGTAGACTCACTGGGTAGTGTCACCTTGGGTGAGAGGTGACACAGAGGCAGATGGGACATCCATGCCGTGCACAGACATTACTATGGTGTCAAGACAGGCACTTAAAGAAGCCCTTTTTGGGCTATCAGCCAATATATGAGATTAAGCATTTGAGCAGAACTTCTGATTTTATTTTTCCTTAAGTGCTCCAAAGCACAGGGGAAGATAGTACTGGCTTGATTCTTTTCTGCCCCATCAATTCATGATTAGTAAGCTGGTAAATATGACCAGCTGGACAGTAAGTCCAGTATTTGGGATGGGTAAAAATTGTGATATACAGGATGAAATGGGGCACTTGGAAGAGCCAACTGCCTGGTTTTCCTCCTGCTTTCCCCCATTTTCACAGCTGAGTGCAAAGGTCCTTCCTACTTGGTGACAATGCAGCTGTATCGTGCACTGGTTTGGATTTACATCTCTGACTCAGCATCCCCATAAAATGCAGTGGGAGCTATTCAGTGAGTGAAGTGTCCATTCCCTACATTTGTTTCCCTGCACATCTGGAAGAGAGTGATCCCAAAGGTGTTTGCTTTTCCTCAGCAGATACACTAATGATGTTATTTGCTGTGTTACTGTCAGGGGCAAAGGACAAAGCTGTGAAGTTTGGATCTAGTTCCCAGTTTGATCCCAAAGATCATAGCAAGCAAGCAATCAAGGCAGCAGCAAACAGCACAGTCAAAACAGTGAGCAAATGTGCTGAGTGTTAGTAGTTAATGAAATACAGTTGGCTGCCACTGCCATTGGGCAAGCACAGATTGGAGGCTTTCAGCACAGTAATACTATATTTGCTCTAAATGGCTTTACAGCAATAATTGAAACACAATATGCAATTAAAGCATATTTACTGCATCCACTTGAAACTTGTGAAATGGATGAGGAACACATTCATTCAGTGAACCTATCTCACTCTGTTTGCACTGCTAGATGGGCTGGAAGAGACACAGACAGGCAAATTGCTCTGAAGAAAACAGCTGTACCAATGAAAAATGTGTATTCCATCATTCTGAAATGCCTACTAATGCAATCACCAGGACAGGATCCAATGAAACATCAAACTGATACTGGCTTCACACAGGTTTATACATCTGCTACCAATCTGTTGTCCATTTATGCCCTGTTTATGGCCCAAGGGAGCAATTTCTGTGTGCAGAGTTTACTCACAAGACTACTGCTTTGGACAATGACACTCTAAGGGTGTACGTTACCCGGCACAGGGTGTTTTTATCTTATATTCTGCTCAGAACAATCTAATTCGAGGCTCTGGAAAGATAGCTACTAACATTAATGTGCATTAGATCAAACCCTAGCCAACCTACATATTGCCTAGATTCTGGCAAATAACTGGGAGAGCCCTGCAACCATTTTCAGAATTTGTAATCCCTTAATTTCACATTTTTTCCTGTCTTTGGATTTGTGCTTCCAGTCAGTGATCATGCTTCATCTTAATAGTTGGAACATATATAGAAAGCTGACTTGGAGTTGGAGTGCTCACACTTGCTGAGAATATGCACAACATGCTTTCTGTGGACATTTGTGATAGATCTCTGATGATTACAGGCGTGCATTCCTCGCCTAATCAGGAACAGGTACACTTGCCATTTTGCCAAGTAGCAATAATCAATAAGGGAGACTCTTGAGTAAAATTAGAGCTACTCATAGATCCAGAGAGATATATGAAGCCTGAAACAGAGAAAATTCTTTGTTAGTACAGTGCTCTCTGTTCTGCCTCACTCTAGCACTATTTCTCAGGAGCCTGGCAAGAAATCTTTGTGGAGTAACAAAGCCTGGGAACTTCTTGCCTAGATGTCCACCCCCTATACTTCCCAGGCCCCAGTCACTACAAAGGATAGGAGCTGAGGTGAGAACATTTAATGTGCAGTGCCACCACATACCTGATGGGCAGGGATGTTTAAAACTCCTCCCTGGTGGAAGATTCCCAAAAGTTAGATTCTTGGATGATGGATTTATTCCACCTTTTCCCATGATTGTCCACAGTCAATTACACACTGAATAATGACTTAATCAACCACAGAACAAGCCAATATGGTAAGAAGTCCTGTCCTTTATCAAGTTACATTGCAACACAAAAGAACAGGGGAAGGTCACCTCCACACTGCTGGCCAACTTAAGGGGTTGCAGAGACATATACATAAGTTCCACAGTCTTAGGGACAATTTTGATTATGCACCATCTCCAATAAGCACAGCCCCATCAGTTGCTAAGTAAAATCGACAGCATGTAAAACACTCACATAAACCTATTTCTTCAACTCTCGCACAAAATTCCTCCCACTGTAATACCAGACCAAGTGCTAACAATGAATATCATTAATTAAATTGTCTTTTAATGGCTCAGGAGGTGAACTCTGTAAAGAGGAGGAAAGGGACAGAAACTTGGATTTAGACAATAATGAGGAGAATGGATTTCACCTCATTTTAACCATCTAAAAAAAGAGCATCTGGTCTAAGCTCATCATTTGTGTTTCTATCAGCCCTTTTCAAACAAAGGAGAGAAGCAGATGCTTGCAGAAGATAAAGTTAGATTACCTTTAGTGAGAAGGGATTTTGAAACACTTAAATATGACAAGACAAGGACAAACTATAAGGAGAACCATACAGAGAGCAAGGAAATGTAATTTTTCCCTTTGCAGAAACCTGAATGTGAACTGAATAACTTCTCAAGGCTCCTGCCTTCCTCAGGGTCTTACTTTCCAGAATTTGAAGATGACTCCAGCAGTTGCAGATATTACCATGCAGTTCATTGAAAGTTGGAAGTAATAAAATACACTTTAATCAGAAGAAACAGCTCACCTAGACACTTGTCCCTGGAAGCCGGGAACATCTGTAAGCAGAACTAAGAAATGAGCAGAAGCCACAGCATTGTACCATGGTCCAGGAATGGAGAGATCCTTTGGAGTTTGGGCCTCATACAGTCAGGACTCCTACAATTGCGTCTGACTAACTTGCCCAAGCTTCACGTGTTCACCAGAAAGATCACTTGTTCAGACTCTTCTGTCAAATCTGTGTGATGCTATTTAAAATCTATGAATTCCTGCCAGGACTTGAGTGCATTTTTTAAATCACCTCTGAAGTCTTTTGGACACAAGAATTTCACTGACATCATAACTTGTGGTTAATTTATTAAATGATGGGCTGAGAAACATTACAGAATGTGAAATGAATAATTTAGCTAAAATTTAGCTAATAAAGAAGAGTTTAGACTACATGATATGAATTAACAGATCATCAAAAATGCATAGGTATGTGATGATTTCAGTATTAAAGTGAATTTTATTTGAAAACTGTGATTCTCTGACTGTTCGAAAAAAGAAGTTATAAGAAGTCTTTATGACTGGTGCATCTTCCTGCTCACATACCAGCTGCTTTTGTAACATCTAATGCAGGGAAGGTGAACACACTTTTTAAACCTACCTTCCATCAGCACATCTCACTATGTAGTTGCTTATTCACAGATACAGCCAACTTGATGGGGCCTGTGAAACCACTAAGAGGAGAGATGTCTGGCAACACTGCCAAAAGTGTAATAAGAGCAGACAATCTAAAAGATAACTAAGAAGCAGTAGGGAAATGACCAGGAGTGTGTATCGATGCTGCTGTGAGTCTGAAATAGGGCATTTTCACTGCATGTAGGAAATAGTCTGTTGTTTGTTTGGATCCCTTATGCCTTTGCACAAGATCTTTTGAAGCAGTAAATAAAAAGCATTCCTGATTACATTAAGAGGTCTGTTAGCTGGGAGGCAGAAACAAAGTCAAAACCTTTTATGTGGTCCAGTCAGTAGAGGTGGGAACACGGCTCCATCCTTGGTTAATGTTAGTGTTAAGAAAAAACATCTCTCATGGGATTTTATTTTTTTTACAGTTTTAGCCTTTCTTTTGTGATGTGGAATGAGACTTCTGAAACAATTTTTGCGAAAGAAAGAGTTTAAGAGAAAGAATTCATGGAAGAGAAGGAGTCCAAGCAATGGGGTCCTTGGGGTAATCAGGCTCCTTCTTAAATAGGAAACCTGGGTTCAAAGCCCTGACACAAATTTACATTTGCCTAACAGGGATGGAAGTCTGTCCCCTCCCTTCATCTCATCCATACCTGAAACTTCATAGTGGACCTGAAAACTCCTATAAATTACATTTATGCCAAGTCTAATATTCCTCTGTAAGTCATTATGTCATTTACAAAGCAATATTTTTCAATGAAAAATGTCAGTTTGGAGAAACAAATTGGGAGGGGATTATTTTGCACTTCTTTGAAAGGGTCTTTCCGGGATTCCTCCCAATTCATTTTCCCAGCTGAATTGGATGGCTCCTCTGATCTCATCAGAGATGTGGTGAATAACAAAACTCTCCTCAAGTTATCCTATTGAAAGAGGACTGCCTTGAGGCAGAAACTGAGAGTTAGGATTTGCAGTTAGTCTTCCAGTTTGGAATTAACTTCTGGCTGGGATGAACTTGGGATGAACTCTATCTCCACCACACCTGGGCTCACCTTTCCATAACTTCCTTATCTTGTCTGCATGTTGTGAGACTCCGTTCTTCAAGGTTTGTAGTGCAGGCTCCTTTGCCCTATGGAAAAGTAAAGCATTATGTATTGTGACTTTGTTTTTCAGTGGAAATAGTTTGGCAGACATCTCTTCAAGGACAGCAACAATGTCTGTGTTAAGTTACCATTCTTTATCTTTAACTTGTCCTGTCAGTTTTCTGGCAGACCACAGTAAATCTAAAACATTTGGAGTTGCACAAATTATTTTCCAGACTGTCCTGTCACAGTTCAGGGCTGGAGCATAGTAAGTAAACAGATGTGTTTTGGAACTAGAGTTGTACTGTCTGACCAGCAACCTGAGCTTTGACGTTCAAAATTATGCTATAGGCACTTGCTTTGTAATTTTGTCCTTAAGCTGTGTAAGAACCAAGCAATAGTGTGCTGGACAATGAAGATACTGCTCAAGTGAATAAAAGGACCCTTATTTACATCATCTGACAACTGCGCCTTCTGCAATTACTTTCCTATCCAAATAAACAAAGATATTTAATCAAATGTTCTACAGGTTTGCTTCAGAACATTATTTGGCACCTTCAAATGGGCAAGATTACTATACATGAAATAGGAATCTGACACAATGGGAGACAATGATCTACTTTCCCAATGGAAGGAGATTATAAAGAGGGTGTTAGGATTATTTTTTCATTCATAAATTGACACAAAACAGATTACTCTCTCTAGGGAGGATCTGTGGATTTTAGGTATAAACAGACATTGAGTAGGTTGCTTGTTATTGCTTCAGTTGTCTCTTTAAGAAGTAAGTTATTAGAGAGTAGTAACTCATTCTTAGTGAATATAAAATGACAACATATTGAAGACTGGTGATTTTCTCACGTAAGGACTGCCTATCCTCCCATTTTGTAGCATGAGCGTGCAAAAATATATAAAAAAAAAAAAGAGAGAGGACACAAAGTTGTGGGGTTTTGCCTTCAAAACAAAGATTCTGGGGAAAAAAAATCACATTCTCAGGTTGTATATCCTCTGCTAAATGCCTGAGAAATTTTAAAAAAGGGGTAGGGGTAGTTCAGCTTTAAAAAAAAAAAGCAGTGATCTACGTGAATAGCCATCAAAGAGTTCTCATTTCAAATCAACTAGAAGGGAAAAGTTGAAATTGAGAGCATGGAGCTGAAGAGCTGAGATGCATCTGAGCTAAGATACAAGTTCCCCCATGAAAATCAAGAGCAAACAGCCCTGTGGTGCTTTGTCTAAGATCTTTTCTGCAATCAGCCCCTGCCCAGTGCTTCAGAAGGAAATTCAGAAAGAAACTGATGGAGATTATGAGGGCATGATGCTGAGAAGGAGATTGTACAGGATACTAAGTGAGTTTCTGGAGCCTTTTGATTTGTCTGGATAGACATGCAGCTGGTGACTCTCACTCAGAGTTAATTAAGTTCTGCATGAAATAATCTGAGCACCAAGCCTTCCTGGTATAGGGCAGTCTACGTCCATACTGTTGAATTCCCTTCCTTGCCAATATCTGGTGGTTACATGCAGTCTGTTGGGAGTGACCCCTGACCTCTGCTAACATCCAAATTGTGTGTAAGATCTGTTTGGGAGCTGGCAGTTTTGGAGCAAATCATGCCAGGGGATATTCTAACAAATTAACAATAGCAACGATAAAGTTCTAATGACCAGAAAACACCCTTGGGCACTGAATTTAAGGGTAGGGCTATACACCATGAAAATCAGATTATTCTGTGCTTTTCAAAACCATAAATCCATGCCACAGTCCTCACCCTTCCTAACCCCATGATTTCTGTGGGAGACTTTTCCGCAGTCACTCACCTGTAGCCTTTGGAAGCTGCTCCAAGCATGCTTTAGTATTATTGAACTGGTCAGTAGCTACAACTAGATAAGAAATAAAAAAACTGGGAAGAAAATAGAAAGGAGGGCATGATGCCAGTATAGCACAGCAAGAATCATGGGATTTTTCTTCAGCAGGTCTTCAGTCTTTGTTTCACAAGTCAAAAACAGTGAACACCTCATGACTTACCCTCATGAAGAGACAGGGGAATGGGATCCTCAACCTAGTGAAGAATCAACCTCTTTCTCCTAATTTTGCATGCTGCAAGCAGCTATGAGCCAGTGCTGTACCTGAATGCTATCTAATGCTGCCACTCCTGTCTACTTCCAGCACAATCTGCAATAATAATCCATAGTATACACCAAATGTCATAGCAGAGGTATCAATCAAAATGCTAAAACATACATATGGCAGCAAAATGCTTTTGATATCTTTCTACCAACATTCAAAGTAATTTGGAGCATTGCATGCATTTAAGGAAACTTATGGAAGTCTTGCTCAATGTCCTTTATGTTTTCTTAGTCCTTTTTTTTTTTTTCATTTAGTTGAGGGAGTTCATCTATGTTTTTATAAGCTCAGTGCTGCTTTAGGAATGAGGTTTCACACACTTAATAACTTAGTAATGAGGTATCTAGGAAAGCCTAAAGCTTTCTTCTTACAAAGAAAAAAATGCATGTAACTGATGGAGAAAACAAATGGAATATAGAAAAATATCCACTCCAGGAACAACTATTTCTGGGATTAGTCCTTTTCTTAACAGTTTGAGGTCAAGGCAGGAAAACAAATACATTTCTAAAATCCAGCTACTCAGCTGGTACACACTGGCACAACTTGGCTAATGTTGGCAGAGCTACATCAGAGTTAACAGAAGTGGAAAAGCTGACCTATACCACCAACTTTGATGAGCGGACTTATTTCTTAATAAACCCTGAAAATATTGATAATCTTGGAATAGTGTTTAACTATTTATGTGCATATATTAGGGTTTTCTTGTCTTGCTTTCTGAAGTACCGTAAGAACTGTGTATCTCATTGCATATTGGCACTTCTAATGTAACTATAACAGAAATCCCTACACATACATGCACTTGAATGTGTATCTCACATAAGTAACATGCAAAATTATGGATATAGATAGAGACTTAACAATTTGACCCCTATTTGTAACATGGAAAAAAGGTCCAGGTAAGACTCTGAGAGGCAATTTCATCAATTTTGTGTTGTTTATAATGGTACAAGTAACATTGTTATTCTCCTGCAGATTATTACTATTTGGGAATTTTCCTCCTGTGAAAACCCCCAACAGTAAAGGCAGGCTAAAATGAAGCAGTTGCTTCTTTGCCCCATGCTCTGCTGATGGTCTGCAGAGGCATTTCGGCAGAGGACAACTAGGTTGAGGTTGATGTAATCCAAAGAGTTTCCTGTGAGTGTGGACAGACACTGCAGAACACACTTTGGCCAGAAATGAGCTTGAGTTAAAGTTTTGTCACATATTGAGCAGGCTGGGAGACTTGCTGGTTATGTTTCCCAGAAATGGTAGTTCTGGATAAAATTCTTTTACATGTGAGCTACAAGGACTTGATTACAACAAAGCATCAGTGTGCTGAGGTGTGTGCCTGTGCATCTTTCCAGGTAAGTGTGTGTGTATATATATATATGTATGTGTATATTCAAATATTTCTAAAACTCTTAACATACTGAATTACTCTTCCGAATGCTGCTATTTATACAGCAAATATTTACATTGACCTGCTTAATCATATTTTATTAGGAAGGAACCTAGGCTGATCCTTTAGTCCCTCCCCAAACTTTGAATTGGGATCAAGTAATCTTCAAGAGGTGTTTCTCATATATGATCTTAAATATCTGTAGAGGAGGAGGTTTTGCAGTCATTCTTACAACAATTTCCAGAGTCTAAGGTCATAAAAATCTGATTCCTGAATGTGTAAGAATCTCACAGCACACAGCTCAAATTATTCCTTCCAGAGTGCATTAACTTTGCATTTGCTATAGCGCAGAAAATCTTTGGCCATCTTAATGACCACTCACTTGGTTTTACTACATCCCTATAAAGCTCTTCGGTGTCGGCTAGTAACACAACTTATGTAAACACTTGCATAACCTTCCAGGTTTGCTACTTCACTGATCACTACAGGCTTCTTCTTTCAAATTTCCAATACACCTGACAAATACCATGAGTGTAACATAGACCTTTAGGTTATCTAGTGCTTAACTTTATGCTGTACTGGAAAAAGAAATCATTATGCTTTGTTTCGAACTTTTTTGACAGTTCCAAACTCATAAAAGAGCCTGATATCTCATGCATAACTATTTCAATTCTTTAAAAAGTATCCTGCAAAGATTCTTGAGATCTTTACAAAGTCTGATAAATTGTAACTACCACTGTTCCTTTATCCACTCTTTAGCTGATATGTTCAAAAGATGTACCTGTGACTATTTCCTTTTGCAGAAACTGCTTGTATTAGTCTAGATCATGTGAAGTTCATGCAAGTGCTTGAAATTCAATTTCTCATTTTTGTCTGAACCAGTTCTTTTTCCAGTTATTCTTTGATCAACTTTTTAAAATAGTGACCTTTGAAGGAACATAAATACCTTCTATTCTGCTTTCTTACAAAAACCTATATATGAAAACAAGTGAAAATGTTGTTCTTCTCTGAACACATCTGCTTCATTTTACATTACATATCTTATCCAGATAACAAAGATTATAAACTTGTCTACACAGCATTTCATAAAAGATTCAAGAACAGAAAAACAAATAATAAAGACCTGTTCCAGTGTTTATTAATTCACATCAAAGTGTTCATGTTTAATTCAGCTACCTGACCAAGGACTGGGAAAAGGGAATTTTGTGAAACATTCACATGCTCAGCTTAGCAACTAAAAACTCAGAAATCACCGTCCATTGCTTAAATAAGACTTGGTATCATAGACAAATCGTATGAAAGAAAAAAATCTCCCAAACATGAAACTTTTTAAAGGGAAAAAATAGACAATAGTGACTTTTAGACCTCCTGATAATGAAGCGAAAGAGAGCAATCATCTTCATTTGCCTCTTAGTGGGTCACCTCCAGCATTCCTCTTGTGTGGGCAGGGTACAGAAGTTTTACCCAGAGTTGGGTGCTGCAATTTGGCACTGCAAGAGATATGCAAAACATCTCAGGGGCTGCAGGCCTTCGGAAGTTCACTTGGTGCTGCTCACATGGTAAATCACTGGCTTTTGCATGTCAGAGGAATTGCCTGACAGCCGGCGTTTCTCCCCTCCAGGCTGCTGCCAGAATTCTTCTGCTTGCTTACAAGAACATATGCTTAAAAAAAAAA
The DNA here is from genome assembly GCF_000690535.1 of Cariama cristata. Classification (NCBI taxonomy): domain Eukaryota; kingdom Metazoa; phylum Chordata; class Aves; order Cariamiformes; family Cariamidae; genus Cariama; species Cariama cristata. The sequence continues at coordinate 26,996 of NW_009612288.1, forward strand.
AAAATAACACCCTTCTCTGCTATTTGGCACCTAAAGCCTTATTTTAATTTCTGGGTGCAGCTTTTCCTCTGAACATATTGTGAAATACCAGTGTATTACCCATCTGTTCCAACTTGGTGTCTTCAGGGCTGAGTGCAGTAGAGGAAAGGTTATCATCAACTTGCCTTAAAAAACTTGATTTAATTACAAAAACAGTAAGTGGGGAAATTCATTGTATTCTATTTGCAGTGCAGGTTATCGCTCATTTTAAAATCCTTACTGCAGCCTGAGAAGTTTGGGCAATCCAAACCAAATCTGAGAAATCATTCCTTCCATTATGGTTCAGGCTTATGTTCAATGCAGGCTCTAAGGAACCAAAAAAAACAGAGAGAGACTTGAGTTTTGCAGAGTGATTACATGCACACAAATTGACTGAGGAGTTTTTGGCAGGTTTGTGGATTTCAGAGAGTCTAACATAACCAAGCGTGAGCTCATAAAACTGGTAACCTCCAAACCAAATCAATATGACACAGGGTTCTCAGAACAATTCCTAATACAACTAATTTAGAGAAAGGTCTAGTCATGGTAAACAGGCCCACTGAGTTTCAACTGGTCTAGCTCACTTGTCTCATTAGAAGGTCACTGGGATATTAAGTTTCTGCTTTTTCTATAGGCATGGCAACCATACCTGATTTGGGGTCTGCAAATCTTACCCTGTTACTTTGACAGCCTTGTATGAACTTGCACAGTCAAAATGACGCATATGACATTGCCCTGGGCTCCTCCTGGCTGCTGGTGAATCACTTGACAGCATAGAGCTCTCTGTGCATGGATGTACAGGGCTGGAACAGGGCTCTCTGCACCACCCAGACCAGGCACTCACATCCACTGGGAACCTTGACATGGGTGCTTAGCCCAAAAGCAGTCACAGCAGTGGCTCCTCCAGCTCCAAACAGCACAAGACCAGACTCCAACATCCTACAAATACCCAAGAGATCAAGAGTTTCAGCAAGTCTGGGTTGATTTTAAAAAATTTTAAGTAGAAAAGTCCAGCTAATCCTAAGAAATGAACCTCATCTCCAACTTAAAAAAAAAACCCTCAGAACTTCCCTGAAATACTGTCAATCACTGCCCTTGTGACTTGGGAAATGCTTTCTCAACCACCTATCTACAGAGAGCTGTGATAAGATTTTGTATGTTTTTGCAAGACTTTTAGTAAGGAAATGACATTTACAGTTCTGTAAATGCATGTATGTGTTTAAGTATGCATGTGTATAAGTGTATATGCACTCATATGTCACATATGTAAATGTGTATGCCTGTGTGCACGTGCTGGTGGGTAGGTGCTTATGGATGTGAGTGCACATCTTTCTACGAGTCAGCTCAATCCAGTGTAATGAAAACAGGGTCATTTCAAAGACATTGTTTTCCCATAGGTGTTATAAAAACCAGAAACTGGGTGGAGCAAAAATAGACTATGGCTACATCTACAGTAGTGAATTGAACATGCCTCATACTGTTCTTTGCTCCTGAAGCCAAATGGCATGGAGCAAATGATTTCCATATTAGTAAGTGCTCTTACCCTCCCAAAAAAGGTGACCATGTCCAAGTGCCTATTTTGTCGGACCATGGCCTTTTCTAACCCCTAAGCAGTTCCTGGGAATTGTTTAAAAGAGTGCTAGTTTTCTCTGGTCAAAACTATGCTAACCAATATTCTCACAATTTAACAGCATAGTTGGTCAAGTTCCAGTGCTTGGGAACATTCCCTAGTATTGTTTAATTTATTAGTATAGATGCAGCTTACGTGTGCACCCAACTGAGAAGCAGGCTGTTCTGTTAATTCAGGCTTTATTAGACACCAGATGATGCCCAGAAGAGTGACGTTATGAGTGCCCCAGCAGAGGGGAACAGCTAAGATCTGAGCTCAGACTTTGCTAGATGTCAGAGACAACTAGGTGACACAAATGAGTAGGGAACTGGGCTGTATTGCTTCCACTGTTCACAGTCTTGCTTGTTCCTTCACGTAACCAGTCACTGCGTTTGCTGCAGGGAAGGCATGCAGTCAAGGTTGAGAGTGGTTGTCAGATGGGCTCTGAGAAGTGCTCGAGCTGAAATGGCTTGTGATTTCCCAGGGATAACAGAATTCCCCTCTTTGGGCAGAGGCTGCCTGGAAGTTGGCAGCACAGACACCCGGCTCATTTGGGTGCTGTGGCTTTTTTTTTTCAATGACTGCTGCAGACAGGGCTACAGAGCACCTGAAAGTGCCTGTTCCTGGAGCACTATGCACAAGAGTGGTAAAAAAGTTGTCAAATATATCTACAGAAAAAGCTGAATGAAGAAAAGATGAATCAAGGGCTGAGATATAGTGGGTTGGCAAGGATGCCACAAAAGGGACAAAAATCGATGACTTCTCAGGGAATGAAGATGCCCCTGTTGACCGAGAGCGCTCCCTCTCCTTGTAATTCTTGAGCACTTGCTGCATGTGGGAGCTTCTCTTTGCACAGAGGGGACACCTGTGCAAGAAGTCTATAACCCACAAACACCAACACAGACTTGCCAGACTGATGTACTTATAGGTCAAAATTGGGAAAAATGAAGAAAAGCCTAAGTTATCATCTAAATAATATCATGAGAAGCTCAAAGTGGAGTGAGTCTAGAGACAAGTACTGCCAGGAGCAGAACAATGGGAAGAGAGCAGTCAAAACACATATAATTATTTGTAGGACAATGGTAGTGAGAGGCCTAAACAAGACTGTAGTCCTCATCTATAGTCCAGGAACCTATTGGGCAACAAAGGAAAGAGCTCATGCTGAAGAGCTTGACGTCTAAATAAACAGCTCTTGCAACAGTTTGAAGGGAGATGTGTGACAGCCAAAATTATATGGCAAGTCAGTGACAAAGCCAAAACTTCGGTTTCCTGACTGACTAACCCATTTGTTTAGGATGCCTATCAAATGGACAGAGCTAGACATAGAGGCACAGAGACAGAGGTAAATGTGAATGTACATACAAAGGAAATACTGCTGTACATGAGCTGGACGCTGAACTTTACTGCTGTTGGGGCTAATGGAAAACTTTCTGAAAGAAGAGATTTCCATGGGAAAATTATCTGCAAGATCAGAAGTTTCTGGGAAAACATCAATTTATTTCAAATGTGATAGGAAATCATAAAAATGCAGTGTTTCAACTTTTTAACCTCCCTTTCTGTCATAGGTTTTAGCTTTTAGGATGGTAGTGATAAATCTGTTCAGAACATCACAGTGAAATAGTTTCAGAATATTTCATTTTGTGAAAAGTTCATGAAATGTTCTCCATCTGAGTCAGGACAACAGTGAACTGAGGCTCCATGGATGTCTTGGGATTTTTTTCATCAGTCGACTCCAGTACAGCAAAAGGAAATGTACAACCAGGGTGAGCCAATAAACCAACCGATCAAACGAACTGCGCAGGGATATGTGGCCATACCCTTTGCAAACAAGGCCATGCATGTACATGCCAACACAATTACTTTGCTTGGATTTGCCAGGAGAAAATGGAATGTAAAGTAGTCTGTAAATAGCCAATAAATCTTGCTCCCAGTGTTTTATGTGTTTCTATGTTAGTCAGGAAGGAACTAGGGTTTTTTTAAAAAACCTGAAGTTAATGCAACTAACTCAAATACGGTGTTTTAGTGGAAGAGAGAATTGAAAAGGTTTTGATTGTTCTGCCGTTCCCTAGAGGGGGTCTTATCTCCAAATAAACATTTTTAAGAGCTTCAACCTTATTTCTCAGGAAAAACAAATACATCCAGAAACTTAGGCGGACTGTTTCCTGTTTAGTACACCAACACTCCCAAAAAGTAACATCAACAGATAAAAAGGATTGTGGCAGATGATTGAAACAATTGGTCCTATAGCTCCTCTAACTCTGTACACTGAGCAAGCTGGAGATAAACCCTCTGTACATCTACAGTAAACCACTTTATGTAAAGACTAATTGTTATTTTTAACAGAAAAAAAAGACTACAATTAGACTGTACATTCTTCAAGATTTGGGGCAAATTTGGGGATAAAACTTCCTTCCCCACCTTCATCATTATCCCCTGCAAAATAGCTCCTGGGTTTTCACTGAGACTTGTAGCACTAAGTCCTGATACGTCATAAATCGAGTGACTATGCTGTCTGCTCAGAACAGTTTGTTCAGCTCTGGGTCCAATTCCATGTTGCAGTACGCAGCACAGTCAAAAATTGCCACGGTGGTTTATAGGGAAGCTCTGCTAATATTGAAGGGCTTTTTTTTTCCTTTCCTTGTAAGGGGAAAATATGAGCTTGCTGAAAGAATGATTCCACTATGCAGCCTTAAAGGCTGAATTGACTGTAACGTATAGTTGACTTCAGACGCCTAAACAGTTGGTGCTTCATCTTTCTGCCAGGACATTCATCTTCTCCAAAAAAACACTATCAGTCTCTGTTTGAATGTGTGCACAGCTGTAATGTTTGAAGACACTGAGTGAAATATCATATATTAAACATTTGTAATTGTTTTTTGCTGGACTGTGACCTGAATTTAGTAACATCTGACTGACGGCTACTACCAACAGGATATCCCAATGAGTGAGAGGAAGATCCTGTGTCAGTGCATTTGCTGGTGTTAAAGCAGCTGGGTTTCTCTTTTGTTTAACATTATCAGAAGTCTGCAAGGAAATCATCTGCGACGGGGAGAGTGCCAGAGCTTATCAGAGAGATAAGAAAGCTGCCTAAGTTTCCTGAACCTCTTTGTACTTGGGAACACTCATTGAGTGATTATGGCATGCGCTGGCAGAGTTGGGACAGTAAAAACGACTGAGTCTTCAAATCTGTCTTGTTGGACACTGTGCGGTTCACATGTTTCCTATTTCTCTGGCACAGCTGACCCTTCAGTCAGGATCAAGATATAATGTGAAGTGAAATGCCTGTGTTATTTTTGTCTCTGCTCCTTTTCTCCAAGGTGACTTGTCTTTGTAGAGAATCCTGTTACTATCAGGCAGTCTTCTCCAAGATTCATTGTCATTTTCTGATGAGCTGAGAAGAATTGGAACGTAATAGCCATTAATTAGTCTTTTTATTCAAAGTGCTAATAGTCAGCTCCATTGGCCATTTCTCTACCACACTGACCTTCAGAGAAATGTTATATGACAGGGAGTACAAAGAACTTATGCTTGATCTTGACCCAAGGACTTCGGAAAATACTTGAGGAAAGACGTACGGTGTAGCTGCTTGCAATAGCAAGAGACTAGGCTCATAACCCAAAGGGCACTGACCTCTTTCATATTCCTAAAAAAGCAAGAGCAGATCTGACCCAGTTGGAAATCTTCTTTGGTAGCAACACTGAGGTCTTCCTACAAGGCCTCTGGCCGTCTAAAGACCAAACAATTGCAACAGGACTGTGTGAAAGTGAAGGACCTTTTAACGAACTCTTGGTTTTGGACTATGCACAGGGCTTGATTCACATCCATATATTAAAAAAGGTCACCACATTTGTTAGGAAAGAAATGAAATGTACATCTGTGCTCTACTTAATCATAAAGCCAAGAGCTGTTGAAAGGGATGAAGTTGCATCACTATTTTGTCAGCGTGATGAATTAATAATGCAGGGAAAAAAAATGAGAAAAAGAAATTAATCCTCCAAAATATAATTATTTCTTTGCTATGATTATTTCAATTCTACCTAGAAAGCTTTGACAGGTTAAAGAACCTCTGAAAATAAACATAATGCTTTCCATCCTAAAAGGTTTTGTCCTACCTGAATTCCTTCTCTTATTGTTTTCAGAGCAGTCACTGTACCAAAAAAAAAGGTGAAACACACCACACATTTCTTGACATTGACTTTTTTCACATGTTTGCTTGAAGTGTTCTTATGGCATTGCTCTTCCTTCTTCCAATTGATGAGCAGTTAGTGAGCCAACAAAGAAATACCTTGCCCAAAGCGCACTCAGATCAGTGAGCAACATAGTCAATCAGTCAGATAGCAGGTCAAGAAACAAGCACTAGCCACAAGACAAGGTGATATGGCATCTGTAGCACAAGATAAATTTTGTGCTTAGAGACCTCAGCATTTCATTTTACAGCAGTAATGCGCTTTCAAAATGAATCTTCCAATTGTTTCTAGATGCTGCACTTTGGTATGGCATTGCAGAGTGGTCTCAGAACACAGGATCTGCATTTCTTTTGGCCAAAACAAACCCAGAAGATTCAGTCTGCAAGTGTATCTCATGTTCTCCGATTACAAATAGTTGTTCAATTAATAGGGCAAGAAAAGGGTTAGTTTGATATAAGACTTGTGAAGTATACAGGCTACTTGTGAATGCAGGCTTCAGGAACTCAGTACCCAATCTTTGTTTCTATAGAGCTGCTGGATCTAGTCTGAATCTACACTGGTCCCACTAAACTCTTTTGGTAGTCAAAGAAAAGAAACAGGAACTTCTAGGACATGAGTCATCTACCTGATCTTTTTGTCATCTCACATTTACATATTAAATGAATTATGCTACAGAAGCACTCATTTCTCTCCACTGAATCTAGACATCAGGCTCAGAGGTAACTGTTCTTGGTCAGATGAAACCCACTTTAGACAGTGTAGAAATCCTAGTGCACTAAGAAAATTGTATAGACTGAATGTCTGATAATTTATTTATCAAATATATGCTTAAATTCACTTGACTGATCCTCTTAGTGACTAATTTTATTTATGTGCCCTGCCTGCTGTGCCCCACACAACAGTGATTTGTCACTCAACTAACTGAGGTATTTGGCTACCTAACCCCCTTTCCTGTCTAATAACCCTCTCATGTGAGGCCTTGTCCATGATAGCAGATCTATTTAGACTTATGTCAATGCCATTAAGGACTTAAAATGCATCAGTCACAGAATCGATTAAGTTGGAAGAGACCTCTGGGATCATCGAGTCCAACCTTTGCCCTAACACCACCATGTCAACTAGATCCTGGTACTAATTGGCGCGTCCAGTCTTTTCTTAAACACCTCCAGGGATGGTGATTCCACCACCTCCCTGGGTAGCCCATTCCAACGCCTAACGACCCTTTCTGTGAAGAAAGGCCTCCTAATTTCTAGCCTGAACTTCCCCTGGCGCAGTTTCAGACTATGCACTCTTGTTCTGTCATGAGTTGCCTGGGAGAAAAGGCCAACTTGACCCCGACTTCTCTGAAGATTTCAGAAGTCTTAAAAGCAAAACTAGTTTTTGTTTTGGGAGACGTGCTACTCCTTGGAAGACTCAGTGGGAAAATGCTGAGGGGGATTTACTAGTCTTCCCTAGAACAATTAAAATATGTATAAAACTGTATTGTCCTACTGGCACATTTACTTTTTTTGAAGTTTTTATCCTTGCCTCCTCTAGGAGAACCTGTCCTCCTTTTCGTCAAAGCTTGTCCCCCTCTCATGCTCTCATCATCCATTTATTCCATTACTGCTGCCCTTCACCAGTCAGATGGTGTCACTCTTGAGCAACACAATGCTTCTCTTCCTTTCTGAGCAAGGAGCACACTGGTAACCAAAGTGGTTTGCTGGTAGCACAGGAAGTAAAACACTAAAACCTGTAGTGTCACCTTGGTATTGGTAGTTTCTGAGCACTCATCCCACTGATACGGCCTGCTTCTTTTTTCAGCTGTGATTGATACTGAGAAATTAGATCCATCTCAAACAAGTACTGCAGAACACCTGTTAGGAACTGACTTGACTGTAGGTCAGAGCTACAGGAGAGCAGTTCTTCGGTTGAGGTCAAATGGGAACCTTTCTCTGCAGACAGAGACAAACAGCCCATCACCATGATTACCACAAAAGAATCACTGACAGGCATGTTTGGAAAACAGTTTTAAGTGAATTAGCACATTTTAGAGTCAGAGGCACGGTTTTATGCACAGCAATATGGTAAAAGGTACTTGCCCAGGTTGATCATGTCTACTAGGGGCTCTGCCTTCCACAGATCCACTTTAGTGTTGGGTCTTAACCACAGGTGGGCCCAGGAAAGAACTCTGTTCACTGACATAATAGTGACCAAGTAATGAAACAGGTTACTAAAGACAGATGGGGACTGCTAGATCCTCTTACCTGGCATCTCAGTCTCTCACCTCCCTGGCTATAGACAGTTCCCTTCTAGGCAAAATATCTGGCCAGGATCATTGCCTTCTACCACAGCACCCAACATGAAGCGCCTTAATGGACTCTATCCACCTTCTGTATGGTACTAAACTTTACCTCTCACTACTGATGCCTGTGGCTTCACAATTACATTTCTATTCCCATCAATTTCTATCACATATCACCTAGTCTTGTTAGAGCTCCACTATGTTGTACTTTTTTGATGCCTCTGCCAGTGGCTGGCATTTTCCTCGCATGCCTCCTGTTTGTCAAACTTGCTTTCTTTTTTCAGATTATTTCCATTGTAGGCCTCCATTTGAGTACTTGTTTGAATTAAAGTGAAATATAGTAGGAGCATCAAAATCTACCTCTAAAAACTCCATATTTCCAGTTATTGCCTTACCGTGTCATATCCAGTTGGGACAGAAGTTTCAGAGTAAGAACCGCACACTTTATGCTCATATCCAACTCCTTTGGTGTCAAGGAGATGAGGTACTGCAGATCTGATAAAAACATACATGAACTTCGTCATGACAATCCCTAATTAAAGAGTGAAATTTCTCATTCTTTTTAATTAGCCTAAGAGGTTTTTACATGCCCATGCAATCTGCACTGGCCCTCCACATTGACAGTGTAGTTACAGTAAGAGGAGAGGGGTTCACAGTTGCCATTTGACACAGGAACTGACCAGGACTCAATAAAGAGTGAGTCAAAACACAGACATCCCTGTGCCAAGAACAGAGGCCTTCTTCACCCTGAAGGAGTAAAGATAGATAGATTTGGTCTCAATCTCAACAGTTTCTGGGGTTAAAGCCAAGCTCCTTCACAGGTTAAGTTCAGTTGGAGGAGGAAAAGTGAGAAAGGAAGGGAGAGACTGATGTTAAGCAACAGGCCAGGGCTTAGGGCGATCACTTCAGCTGGACAACACCACAGTTCACATCCCTTCATCAAACCAAGCTAAGCTGACACCTCAATCTCCAACTTTGCTGTCATAGCTGAATGCCCCAATGAATGTGCCTAGTCTTGGTTCTTATCCTCAAGAACATTTTGGGGGAAAAAAAAGTGGGGTTTTCTTTCTTTTTCCTACCTTCAGTGCAAAATGAAAACTGCTCTTGAAGCCTGGTCTTTTTTTTTTTTTTTTTTTTTTTTTTTTTTTCCCCTTTTTTCCTCTCTATTTTGTGAGAGACAATTCTTGGTTTTGTGCCAGTCCCACCTCCAGTTAACTCCAGTTAACACCACAGACCACTTGACTTGCGATGGAGTGGAACGGATTGCATCCCATAGAAAGCAGCATTGCACAGACACGCTACTCTGCTCCTGCTTACAGGATCCAGGGGGCTGATCCTCTGTGTGATAAAGGCCATTTCTTTCTCAAACTTCCTTTTCCTCTCTGTTGAGTGAAACAGCACTGTCCTTGAAGGAAGTGGAGCTTCAGATTACCACTTAGTAGCATCTGATCCCTGCCTAAAACAACCCCACCATTATATATTTTCTTGTGGCATTACTATTGCCCAGATCTCTAATTAGCTGCACCCCTAGACTGTTTTGTTGGTTATTCTACTGTAATGGGCCTTAGCTGAGGCCATAGGTCTATTGAAACAAGCACCATACAAACAGATTGCAAATTACATCTTCTCTGTCCCAAAGAGTTACTTGCCAAAGGTCACACAAGAAATTACAAGCAAAGAATAGAACTCGAACCTCCTGTATCTTCAGTCCAGTCCATTAACCAAAAGACCTTCTCCCTGCTGCAGTAATTCCTATGGCTCAGTGATAGTTTTTCCAAAACACTAAATGCAATAAATTACACATGAGATGGAAAATGTGCATTAGCAAGGAACAGAGCTGGGAGTACAACCACGTGTGTTGGTAGGAAGGTTGTTTTTGTTTTTTGCTGACACAGATGAAATGCAAAATAGGAGAAATCTGGTCAGCCTAAGATGTCACCTGATACACTGAGAGAAGCAGATCAATAAAAAGCTTTATATTAGACCTTGCATGCCAAGACAGTAGCTATGAAAAGACAATGGGATATCACGAGAAAATAAATAAACACATGGTTAAATGGGTGACTGGAAAAAGAACTTCATGAAGGTTATTGGAAAACTGAGAAGGATTTTACTGAGAGATGGAAAAGAAGTACTCATGTTCCAAAGAAAAATAATTTGGAGACATTTTTACTGAAGAAAAAAAGTAAGTCTTCAAATAAAAACCCTCCTTTCTGCCCAGAGAAAGAATCAGCTTCATGTTCTTAGGCAGAAACAGACAAGAATAAAGTATTTAGATCAATGAACCTTCATCAGCTTAAAGGTTAATAAAGGTGATATCCTTTTAAATTCACCTCTGGGCCTCACACAGATGGGAGATAGTAAATTCTAGACCATCTCAATGGAGTTTGCATACACTCTTCTTCATTCTGAAAGGGGTTTCCCCCTCCTCCAGGAAAAGTAATTGCGAGTTGCACGCATGAGATTCTGAAACGTCAATCCCATGAACAGGCAAGGGTGAGATTAACAGAGCTGTTGTAGAGAGAGTACTTGTTGATAAAACAGGCTTGAAAGCAATGGAGAAGATAGACAACGTGGCACCTTTCAAGCAGCGATTCAAATTAGAGGAGAAGAGTTTGAGCCAATATTTTCAAAGAAAAATATACGATCATCCCACTACAATCCCCCATAGGATGATAACTGCAGTATTTTGTCCCAGCCTCCACTCAGAGCACATTTTGTGTCTCAATGATGCTCAGAGATGGAGAAGTGATAGTATTCCTGTTCAGTAGATGAGGAAACTGAGACAGAGAGAGACTACTTGAGCTATGCAAAGTCACACAGGAAGTCTAGGGCCATGCCAGGAATAGCAGTTGGACTACAGGACTCTGGAACTTTCACCCAGGGGTTAAAACCAAGGGTATTACTTAACTGAAGTTCATTTTTAGAGTTACAGGAGCAGATCTCTCAATAGTTCACCAGCTTCAAAGTACAAAGCTTCCAGTATTGAGTCACACGATGAGGCATGCACTCATGGCACACAGGGTCACATGCTGTGGAGAAGAAAGAGTGAAAAGTTGACATCCCAAAACACTACCACAAACCTTTGAGACGAAGCTGGATGGCTGTGTCCTCAGCAGGGTCTGGCAGGTGGGTCTTACACAGAAGAGGTGTTTCTGTGTCCCACTGTTGGGTGCATAGATGCTGCAGTGATGGTGCTGGGGAGGGGAGCAGATCAGCGAACCTCATATATAAGTTGTGGGATTTGTCTGCTCTCCACTGTAGCAGAACTGTATGCCACATAAATGCTTTGGAGTATAGCACTAGCTAGAAAGAATAAAGGCTTGCCAGGAACCTGTCATGGTTTCCCATCACATTTTCATTTCTGAAAGCAGTGAACAACACCAGTTTGATTCTTAAATAGGATTCCTCCAGAAATAAAGCATGTCTTTATGTTACAGGAACAACAAGGTCTCAGATGAGATTTGCAACTTACATCAGGGCCAATAGAGAGGTGCATGAAATCCTTAATTACTCTTCAAAATTTTCTCATCCTCTGTTGGTGATAGTAATAAAAGGCAGAAACCCAGCCAGCAGCATAACTGAGTAGCAAGGGATGTCAGTGTATGCTAAGAGTATATTGGCACTGTCGAATCTGCATGTACAGCTGGGAGCCAGAGCATTCACCAGCGCTCACCAGACAGCCCATGCTTTTATACCATGCAGTGCATTGCATCCTTTCAGCTCTGCAGACAACTGTGGGAACAGGGCTGTGTCCACTCCAGCTTGCCATGGTGTGTGACACCAAATGTTATACTCCCTCTTTCAACTCACTCACTCTGTCTGCCTAATCAGGGAAACACTGCACATCTGTTCTGACATGAATATGGTTATGTTTGCAGTTTAAGGGCTGAGTTGGTAAGTATGTTCCCAGTAGCATCACTTATTCCCTTTCTGTTCCTTAGGGAAGCGAAGGCCATAAGGGAATGCATGAAGCAATGCTAAAGAGATGTAAGCAAAAACTAGCAAGGACTAATCAGAAGAGGACAGACCAAGCTGAATGCTGCTTCAGAATCTCACTCTGCTAACTGAGCATTTCATTGTCTGTGCTGCTGCGCTCTTCCTCTGCAAAGCCCCATCCTTGCACTGTCTCTTTCAAAAGCTTGACCTGGGGAAACTGCTTTATTACTCTCCTTGAGGCTGGATTATAACTTTGCATCAATTCCTTAGGATAAGAGGATACAGGTCTCTCAGATACCTGCCTGATGTACCTATATATTGGATCCAAGCACCAATGGCAGTAATTTAGTGGGTGCTGCACAATCTTTTGCCATTTGTCTATGCTCCAAAACAAGGGAGGGAGGGAGGAGAGGACAGAGTGACAGTCAGACCCTTGGATCCAGAGGTTTCCTGTGCCTTGTCAAGGTTAGAAGGGCACTCGTCCCTCCCAAGTGGAGGGAAAAAGATACACAGCTTCACAGAACTGCTCTTGGAAATGGCATTTCATGCTCAAGGGCATGAATGAACCTGCACAACAACACCCTTCCCTTCTGCAATGTGCCTGTGGACTTCCGTCAGTTCTTACCAGCAGCCCCTTTATCTTTCTTCCCTTTCCTTAAGCACAAGTGACAGAACACAGTATTCCCCCCAAACACCAGGGCTGCCACTGGTGATGCTCAATACTATTGATTTCAACAACTCTTCAGAGCTCTTCAGTGAGGAAGGAGTTTTACTCATTGCGCAGCATTGCAGAACCACAAGAGGAAAATAGGTTTCCATGTAACTGTGGAAGGAATGGGGAATGCAGAATTTGAAAGTAAAATTACAGCCCAAGGCTGTTATAAGCATTGTTATGTAAATTGGTAAGAAGGCAACTAGAATTGCTCCTCCAAGTTCCTAGCAATGCCCATAGGCACCAATTTTTAATTAGAAATTATCTGAAATGTTCAACATGCCCATACATGCACTGAAACATCTGTGAGAGTCCCCATTCCTCCACCGGGTATGACAACACACAGACCAATGCCCAGTTCCAACATGGAGATAATCAGTGAGAAGTCCTACTGTGGTGAATGCGAGAAGGGTTTGGAGGAGTCAAAGTCACTTGCCGAGGGAATATCAGATGACACATGAAGTTGGACTTGATGATCTTTGAGGTCTCTTCCAACCATAATGATTCTATGATTCTATGATCAAATTTGTTCCCTGCAGAACACACTGGTTGCACATGCTGGGCTTGAAGGAAATTTTTTGTTCAAAAAACAACAGTAACATCAATGCTTTTAAAAAGCTCCAAGAATCTTGTTCAGGAAAATGGTTAAAGTAAGCTCATCTTCAAGCATTTTGTGTATGTATTGCCCAGGCTGAAGGCAGGATGGTCAGTTGTGCTGCTCCTTGCAGCTTCTGCTCCACTGAAGATCATCTTTGTGATTCCTCTCACACACAAATAAAGTATTCCAAGATCTTAAATCTACCAATATATTCATCCCTGTCATGTGCTGGAGCATTTAAGGTATGCTAAAACCTAATGGTACAGACAAATACAGTAGAGCTGTAAGCTTCTATATGCTTTCAACATATATTTTAGTACTAGAAGAATATTTCACATAAAGAAGTCTATGAGGTAAACTAACCCTCCACCTGACATTGAATTTGGCACTTCAAATGTAGCTCTTTCTTGTTTATTCTCACAGGAACCCCAGACCCATCCTGGAGCCGTAACAGAAGGACTGCACCCACAGGCAAAGAAATGATGCTTCAGCTCTTTTTTCCCTAAATGCTTCCATCTGGAGTTTTTTCTGGAACTGCGCATGCACTCAAACCCACTAGTCTTGCTGTACCATGTATTCCCACATGAATATCCCATGTGCTTCTGTAGCAGAGGAAAATTATGTCTGTCATGCACAGATAGTTTAGCCAGCTTTGCATGTGGATATCGCATTCATCCCCAAATACAGAAAAAGAATCTGGTGGCAGGTACAGGATTCAAAATCAGTCTGTTAGAAAAACATAAATTGCGTCAGACTGAAATCATCCTGTACTCACAGTGAGTTGTACCTGACTTGCACTGGCAGGAACGCATTGAGTAGAATAGGTGATTAGGGAAAATAGAAAGGGTGGCAGCTGACTGTAAATTTGGATCAAGGTAAAGGTTTCTGTATGACATTCCCAATTCCAAAGATGTTTCTAGATACCTAAGCAATTACTTGGACCTCATTATTATGAATTTTATCTCCATTACATCCCTCTAGGGCAAGCAGTATTCCGTTTCCTCTTTCAGATGGCAAATAACTATATTAGATACATAGTAAGTGACCTGAGTACTGGAACATAAAATATCTGTGGGTCTAGGCTTCCTGCAGGTCCTTGTGCTGTCCTTCCCTCTACTCCTTGCTTCTTCCACAGGCAGAGTCAGAGCTGCAGCCTGAGCTGTCCCTATCAAAACATCACAGATGTGTTTGCAGGCTCAGCTGCACAGTGATACTGCTAGGGTGGCAAGGAAGGTGACATACAGCTTGTTCTCTGCCATGCTGAGAAGAAGCAGCAGCTTCTTGTGCAACACGGTGATGCTCTGCAGGATGAAGAGTTGGCTGCATGCAGAGAGGCAGCCCTGTCTGTCAGCTCCTTCTCTGACTGCCCTGATAAACTCAGCCAATTACGCTAATGGAAAACACGCATCAAAGTTCTGCCAGTGCTTTTGCTTTCCCGTGCTTTGCACCCCTTCCTTTCAGAAATAAATGCTTAGAGGTCACCCTAGCCTGATTAAATCACAGGAATATACAGTGTCTGTTTTTAAAATTCTGTGACTACTAATTAATTTATGTCATCAAACAATTATTTTCTACCTCATTAGCCCATGAAATGTGGAGATTGTGTCAGCACTTCTGCTGGCAGTCTTGCACTCATTAGTTTGTAACCTTGGCCAAAAAAAGAGAAAGAGAGAGGGAAATATTTGACAAGTTGCAATGTGTGTTTGAAGCAACAGGTGCTGCAAACTGGAGTTATTTTCACATTCCCCTTAGTGCTAGATGACTGAAATACCACAACATGGAAATTTCTCTCACTCATGATTTGATGACTAATATATCATGAAAGGGAACAGTGGGGAAGTGGAGCGAAGAAAAGTGAGGAGAACTGTTCTATTACACACATACCACAACAGAGTGTCATCATGTGCTCCTCCTGGCGTTATTTCTCAACCTGAAGAGCAGAACTCACACAAGGTATTTGGGTCAGGTGATGGGGGTTTCACTTCTTAGATTATACGGCAAGGATCTGAAACACATCTTCGCATGGGAAATTGTGGGACACCACAGTCAAGGTAGCAAGTAGAAGTGGAAAGGAAGGTAACTTGAGCTAGCTGGCCCGACAAGACCCTGCCAACAACCACATACTTCCAAGGAAGTTTCCCACATTAAGTATATATAAAAATAGCAAATGGTCTTGGTGATCAGTTAAATATTCGTGAGTAGGAATCAAAACTCCTTTGTCCTTGACTGTTTGCTGACTTTCAATATGTTAGTTGCTCACCTGATTTATTTTTTCATGTTTTCTTTCTCCACAGTTTGCTGGGTTTTTTTAATTAATCTATGTTAAGATTAACGTTTCTTAACATTTTAATTTTGAGAAGCATTGTTCAGCAGTAACACTGGCATTTTAGTCAGTGCAGTGCAGAATTTTGCATGGAAAATAGTTTCATTGGAAAACATCATTCTTTAAAAAAATATGTGAGGGATATCTGTTTGTCAAGCAAATTGAAACGTTTGGGCCAGGACACAATTTTTTCTTCTTGCTGCTGGGCTTGAGACCAATTGTTTGAGCCTGAGTTCCCATCGCCCCATTCAGGATGATCATTCTTGCTGGATTGAATCTTTCCAATGTTTAGGAGCCCTCAGTCATGGAAAATAAAGCCTGCACAAGAAAGAAAAAAAGTACAATGTACACAAATGACATTTCTTATTGATCATCTCAGACCAAATGATGCTTCTGTCAACAGAGTTTTTCCAGTCTTGGCTACAAAGCTACAACTGACCTGCTCTTGTGCTGGTGACTGTCTTGCTTCAAGCAGAAGGCTGGACAGATGACTTCCAGAGTCCTTTCCAACAAAACTTTTATGATTATATAAATGTCTAAGTGGTAATGAAGTGATGTTTCAGCATACTTCATTCCATTTGCTGTTTTGTTTCACCCTGATTTGGAACAAAAATAAATATTGATGTATTAGAATTCCCAGAGAGCAGAATTTCTCAGATTCTATCAGAATTAGTCAGGTTGTAAACAGGAATTTGACTTGTTCTTAACTACTTTTAAATGGCCATGCCTAGTGGCTAAGAATTCCAGTAAAAATAGCAATTTGAGGGGAAAGAAGGTCATGAGTTCAAGGTAGCAGATAATGCCCCAGGAGAGCTGCCGTTGCCACGTGGGCAATCCTGACAGATTCACTCATACTTTACTTATACATTGTGCCTCTCAAAAATAAAATAGGAGAGTGGCCAAATAATGTAAGTAAATGCCTAAGGTCAGTGTTATGAACATTCTTCACTGTGACATTAAAAGACACTGGAACATTTTCAGTCAAACAAAATTTCTTCCAGATACTTATTGAAGACAAAACACTACAGGAGGGTTTCCAATGCATAAGGCCATTATAAAGCTCAGGACATTCTGGCCATGTCTGATCTGAGGGAGGAAAAGACCATTTTTTCCCAATGTTTTTGGGGACTTTTCCATTCTATAAAATTCTCCTGTCTTTTTGTCCTAAAATCAGTGCCAAATAAATATGAGTTTTGAGGCTTGATAACTGGCACAAAATAGAATGGACAGTGGAAAAAAAATCTGAAGTTGAAATATCAAGTTTTCTTAATTACCTACATGTGAAAATTCCCCGGTTTAGTAGCTTAAAATCTAGAGAGATGTGAAACTCAGCAGTTTCAGTTCACAGAACGTAATGAAAACATTCTTAGATTTTGATTTGCATGAGGTCACATTTACAAAGCTTCTCTAGAGTTTCATATTCAAAGAAATTAGACATTCAGGTATCAAAACCAGAGTGAAGTATTGGCTCCACTTAACCCAGTGGTAGCTTTGAAACTCATTATTTGGTTGGCTGAAATTTGCTGAAACTAGTAAATTCGTGTTGGTGAATTTCCCTGCAAGTCTTTTGATGTTGCTGCTGAAATGTCAAATGATCTACTTCATAGAAAAGTCCAATAGACTTTAACTATAGTTAAATTAATAGTTAAAACAAGATATAAAACACTCCCTGGTAAAAATGACATAAAATCTAAGGGACTGTAATAGAGAATTATAACATGTCTCCACATTTTATGTGTTTCCTCATTAAGCTCCACAGCAGAGATAAACTTCTCTATTAAATTCTATTGTAGGACTTTAAAGAAAATCTATATTATTTTATCACATCAGTGGTTGGATGTTCATGGCAAGATGAGGACACATTGGGCTACGTACTGTATAAGCTTGTATTACACTGCCCAATGTCTGAAAGTTAGACTTAAAAAAATCTCACCCTGTTTAAAATATTTGAACGACTGAATTTTTTACTGAGCTATACAATACTCATATTTTTCTTTAGCACAGAAATTATTGAAAAGCATATTTTTATAAAAGACATGTACTTTTAAAAAAGTATTTGTTCATGTTTTTTAAAGCAGTTCTACCTTCTTGCAACCTCTTGCCCTCTCAGGTTGATGTAAATATCCAACAGCATGTCACAAAACATTTTACAGGAACAAAATTCGCCTTGCAGCTGACAGTATGCCTAAGCAATATCACTCCAAAGAATGATTTTGGTGACATGGTAAAAACACCTGAAAATATGGATTTAATAAATTAGTATCTCTTTGACCACAACACGGTGTCACTTCTCTTCTACAGTAGGTGTTCTTTTCTTGTGGAAAAACAGTCCATTTTCTTAAGCAGTGGTATGCTTTTAGGAGTCTGTGGGCGCTATATTAAAAGCCCACGGGTTGCCTTTTCTGTTTCTTCCATAAATATTTATTTCCAGTAAAGAGGCAGAATTTCCCAGAGTCCCCAAATAGTAATGCAAACTGCTGAGTGTTGGCAAGAATGTATGTCTTTGGCACTGGAAAATCAACCAGCATGACAAGGAGATCCCCTTGTTTTAAATTATGAAAAACAGGAGAGTTAATGAGGTTGGTGTCCCCTCCCCCACCGTGTCCCATACTCCCCCCACAACTCATTTAGTAAAAATAGTGGTAAAGAATAAAAGAATAAATTCTGTTTTCTACCAACAGACTTTGAACCCACTTCAATCCTCCTTCCTGTGTGTATTTTCTGCTGCTTCTTCTAAGATTTGTACTTCCTGAACCAGAGAAGTGCATACACAGTCAATTTCCTGTCATTAAGACGTGAATATAAGCTTTTACATAATTTGAGTGATCAGACCTCTAATGGCCTAATTGTCCTCTCTCTTGCACCAGATCTATCACGGTATTATTGTTCAGATATTGCTGAGTTTTACCAGAGTAACTAGCATAAGAGTTAGGTCTAAAGACCTCAGGTGACCCAGCCTACATAAAGTATGCTGTTTATAGCTATTCTTACTTCCGACATGCATCTGAATGCATGTGATGTGGTTTGGGGTGAGGAGATAAGTACGCAGCATGACGTCCCTGTTGGAGGAGTATTATTTTAAGTTTATTGCTATGACTGATTTTTCCCCTTCAGCTGTGAATTTACCAAAAGGTGCTCCAACCCATGAGAACTGTTTCAAGGTTGGTTCCACACAAAAAGAAAGATGAATTACACAACTGTTCTAAATGAACTGGGGCTGGAGGTGGAAAATGTTTCTGTCTGTGTCTTCCTCCTGCACATGTAATGGGATTTACTGTGTCAGGTTGGTCTGTGGGAGATTACATGACAACAGCAATGATCAGCACTTGATCTGATTCTGAGGCCACCACCTGCCTGATGCAGAGAGATAAACAAGATCTCATCAGCTGCAGAGGTTTACTTTGGAGGTACAGCCTTCATGGGTGTAAAGCAGCATAGCTCTGCTTGCTCCAGTAGAGCTACAGCATTCCAATATGAGAGCTAGTTTGTGACCAGAGATGAATGGTTCAAGGAGAAGGAGGCCAGATCACAACCTCCTCTTCCCACTCTCCTCCCTCCATCACTCGCTGGTAGGACAGGTTTGCTCAGGGTGACATGGCATGGTGCACCTCTGGACCCCAACCCTTGAGTCAGTGACCCAGTTACAGCCCATGCTGTGCATGCTGATGAGAAGGTAGCATTTTCACCTGAGTTTCAACAAATCTGGCAGTGTGCAGTAGGTGTCAGCACTGAGACATGGCCCTTTTTTGGGAAGAAACAACCTTTGTCCTAAGCCTAAACTCTATTTATTTTCCCAGCTCTAACCCGGGGCTTGGTTGGGGGACACAGGAGTTATGGTGGCCTTCTACATAGGCTAAATCCCAGCTTTGGTGAGGACAGAGGCAGAGCTCTTTGGTGACCACTGTCTACCCTTAGAGAGCAATTTGTAATCATCATAGCGTGTGCCCAGAGGGGTTCTTAAAGAGATTAAATTGAAAATCAGAGAATAACCAAACAAAACTAAAGCAAGGTGGCTCAGTTAAGCACTGAAATCTGGACAAAACCCCCAAAATTCCAACATCCTTCCTCTTGTAGTCCCCTATAGTAAAGAAAACACAAAGACATCAGAAGCTAAATGTTCATTGAGGTTAAAACTGGACCAAAAGCCAGTCCTGATAGAGACGGAGAAGGTCAGACCCAGTTCGTATACCGGGTTGTGGACAGAGGGGTTATATACTGGAAACTCAGCTGGAAAATACTAGAAAAATTCCAGTATATTTATATCTATCATTATTCTTTCAAAATAATTATAATCTCATTAAAGTGTGAAATACTAAAATTCCTGAGCAACAGGAAAAATTAAGCACTGATTACCATCTACACTTTGTCTGCCCACTCACCTGCAGTAAGTGATCTTTGCAAAAGAGCAGGTAGAATATCAGTAGGGATTTTTAACTTTTTATTTAATGATGGTGAAGGACAGGTGAGCAGACGTTGCTCATGAAAAAGCTTAATGGCTGTTGTTCAAGGCATTTGGAGACATTACATAAATAGGTCTTATCATGCACAGAAACGCTCTCTACTGCACACGCAAAGAGCAGTGATGTGGTACCAGACGTGAGCTACGGGAAGGCTGAGCAGGGATGTCACTCTGCTATGGCATTTGCGTTTCAATGCTTGCTTGGGCGCAGGATGTTGTTGGAACTGCTTAGTTGGATATATTATATAGATTCAGCTATAGATGCAGTTGATGCTAATGGGATTCAACAGATTCTCTCATCTTTCAAAAATTATGTCATTATTGGCAGGCACTGCAGCCAGACTTCCACCAGAAAGTTTTGGGACCTTTGTTCTGCTGCCAATGAATGGAAAGTTCATTCTTAAATAGTATCTACTGCTTTGCTCCCAGTGTCTTTGTAGAAGGGAATCTCGTTAACAGAATGGATACAGTATTGCACCAGACAGGGACCAGAACTACAGAGAAAAGAGTTTCTTTAACCCATGCAAATGGATGTGCTTTCGTAAGTTTTCCTGCTCTGCAGTGAGATGCAGGAGACTTAAAAATCTTTCACGTGCAGGTAACATATTCTATCACCCCACAGCAATTCAGTGGCGAAAACATCTGCCTATGATATGGAAATTCCAAGTTCAAGGTCTTACTCTACCTAATTCAGAGCAGGAACTTAAATTTCCTTCTCATCCGCTACAGGTGAGTGCTCTAACCACTGAATAATTTCTCTGGTGCAACAAATGTTTATGTAAAGTTGGAAATGTCCTGAACAGAGACCTGAGAAAGGTCCATCTCAGAAAAGCCTCATGGTTTGAGTACACATCTAAGACAGAAAAAAAATCAAGTTTACATTTCTGTTTAGAAGTGGGTAGAGCAGGAAGTTGTACTGGACTGCAGGCTCAGGGGGTACATGCTGTTTCCCAATGAAAGTCATAGAAAAGTTTCAGCCACAATGATTTATCACATTCTACAGGGAAAGAAAGAAAGAAAAAAAAAAGATAAAATAATCCCACCACTTCCTTGGAAGGTTTCCAGTTAATTCTAGTGTGTGCCTGATCCTCACAGTCTGCTGAATACTGTGGGCATATTTCCATTGACCTCAAAAAGATTTTTCATTAGGCTCAGGTTAATAAAATATGCTTATTGCAAGAGGATTACACAGGGGAGGAGAGATAGAGAGGGAGAAAACTGTTGATTTTTAAAATAAGGGCTACAAGAAATGTGATCAATCACTCAGACCACATTTGAGTCAGGAAATATTCATTGGGTGTGGAGAAAGTAGAGGTCATTGGACTCCAGAACACACTACCCTAAAATTTCCAAATATACAGGAGGTAACAATCTGAAAATGGTTTAACTTTGAGTCATCTCAATGGCTTAACTTTGAGCATGTTCCAGCTCTTGCAAAGGAACGAAGAGTAGATGATGAGGAGTAAAATGAATGGTTTCTTTGCCTCGAAACTATCCCATCCTTCTTTCACAGTGAAGGTATGCATGACTAACAAACATAAAAGAGATGAGGGTTTAATATGTAACAAGGAAGAGAGCAGGAACATTTGAAAAGCTAACCTTTCACATAGATTGGGCATGACAGTGGAAAGCTCAATGCACTTCATTCGTCAAAGCTGATAGCAAGATAAATACTCAGCACTGACTCTTCCAACAAAAGTATTTCCTTTTTATTTACAGTGGGCATTACAGAGGAATCTCTCCAGCCTTAGCCTTCATAATTGTGGTCAAAGCAGCTTTTGCCATCTGTGTGAGTGGATGGAGGATGAAGATTACTGAGTCATCTTTATGGCTACTGAGTTCACGAGAGTGTAGAGAGCCTAACCATCGACATTTCCAAATCAGGTAGTAAAAGCTGGTTTATTCATGGTGACAAATAAAACAAAAAGTAAGATATGGGTAACAGGTCAACCATGAAAGGTCTGAGACACTGGTCCTAAAGAAAGCCTGAGAAAGGAGACATACTGAAAGCTTGGGAACAGTTCAAAGTTAGTTCGCAAGGCTCAGCCTTGCCGTTGCCAAAAGCACTGATTCATTGAAGGTAAAATGCTTTGAGAAAGCATTTCCAGAAATATTTGCATTGTTTTCCTATCAGTTCATGCCAGTTTCATGCCAGTTCTCAGGTTTCAATCTTTCCAGGTTTGCAAAGCAGAAGATACCTAAGTTCCATCCATTACAAAAATGTTGTTGTCACCCAGAGGAGGAGCTGGAAGGCTCAAGAAACTTTCAGGCTTTCACAGATAACTAAGAAATAGTGACATTTTCCAAAGTACTCACAAGTCAGGTACTTACAAATACTACACAAATGAAGACAAAATTTGTGTTATTAAAAGTGAACTGGGTGCAGATAGCTGAAGAACTGTAGAACTGACTTTTAAATCATTGCATGATAAAATGAAACATACTTGTCTTCAGTTGTGCTTACATCACAAACATTGATCGTGGAAAGTGACAAATACACTTTTGTTTAATGGCAAAGAGAAAGCCCTATGAAAATTCCATCAAGGATTCCAATTTCTACTTCAGCCTGCCACTGCTGCCTCAGGAGTCTAAAGATTTAGAAGACTGAAGCATCAAAGAGTTTCAAGAGAGAACTAATGAGAAAGTAGTACTAGGAGTGCACTAATCCCATGCAGTAGCGTTTAAGGGACCAGCATCAGTTCACATCAGAAGCTAGTGATAGAACAGAAAACTCTACCCATTTCCTGAGTCAGAGACTCGTGTCTCACCCACAAGACCAGGATTCTTCCTGATAGATACTTTTGCATTTTTCTAAGGCTTGGTTATGTTTAAGTGGACAGAATTACATTTTTGCTGTTCTGCTTTTTCAGATGCTTTCTATGAAGCAAGATAACCATGTGCTAGAGGAAAGGTCATATTGCCTGATGAAGTCAATAGCAGAACTTCTGGTGATTTTGGTGATGCTCTATTGCACACACTTAGTACTACCAAGCAAACACTTTTGCACAATGTATGGAGAAATCATTTCTGTCCTTCACCTCAATTTCCCACTCTATACCTTGAGAGAAAGTAGTATTTCCTTATAGAGCACATTCAGATTCTGGGAGGAAAATATTACAAATAGATCATGCACTCAAATTTAGGATTATTATTCCTATGGGTTTGTTACCATTAGACCTGGGGAGGGAAAGGTTTGAATGGACTGGTTGCTATTACATTGAAATGTGGGGGAGTTCTACTGAAAATGGCTGAAATCAACTGCAATCTCATAGGGTACTGATTGCTGTTGAGGAAAAGCCATGTCTTGGCTCTAGGTCTCTCCCAGAAAGAGCAAAGAGGCCTGAAAAGGATGTAGCCTCCATAGAAGGAAGGATGACAAACTCGTGCCTTCTCCTCCCCTCCTCCCAAAATGTGTGTAGAGTATTTTAAGCAACCATAAAAGTAATTCCTATGTGGTTAAACATAGCTATCCTAGCCTCGACAGGATTGCAAACAGATTAATTAGAAAAAAACAAACCACTGTCCTAGTGTGAATGGGGAGAGGGGGTTGTCACTGTGTGTGCTCGGAGGACTGGATTTTCCCGAGGTGTCCTTCAGCCCACAGACCAGGAGAGCTTCACCCTGACAGAGGGACAGAGCTGCAGGGTGTTTTGAGCTCCCCTTGGTGGCTGCCCGTCCCCTGCACTGATGATAAAAGATATGCACATTGGCTTGTAAAAGGAAATGTCCCCATGACCTAAAATTGGGTTTTATGAACAACCCCACCATAGCATAAAACTGATTTGCAAAAGGGAGAGGTGGTTTAGAGTTTTTGTGATGGAATAACAGCCACAACATTATGGCCTATATAAACAACACTAACACGTGCCATCTTCAGGCAGGAGGAAAGTGATTTTAAAATCTGAAAAACACCTGAACACAAAACCCATCGTATGGAGTCACAAATAGCAGGGCTTGCATACAAACAGAGCCAGTTCCCTTTGCATAAATTCTGGAAAGCCCAGTTGATTTAGACTGAATTTGCCACTTTGCAAGCAGCTAACATAAGGAATGCAAAGCAGACTGAAATAACTGTTCTTGGCCAGTTGTCAGCTGTTGAATGGCCCTAACCAGTGGACCGACAGAAACCAACAGCTCGGTGTGCGTATAGTGAAATCACTTCACAAAATCCTCCATGTTTTGGATTTGTTTTGTGAAATGGGACTCTTGTTCTGTAGCCACACTTACTGAGAGTACTGATACACTCACACAAATACCCACACCTCTAAGCTAAGCATTGACTGCCAAGAACTCCTTTGCTAGACATGTTTCAGCAAAAGAATTAAAACCTTTCAAAGAAAAAAAAAATGGTTTTACTCTTTCACCTGATTTGTGGGGAAGGCTGGAGATAGATAACTTTGACCCATACTTGTGTTACTGCCAGTTTCTTCGACACATTAGTTCATGTTTGCTCTGTCTTTGTTTCAGTGATGTGTTGTGTAACGTGAGTGAGCAGAAAGCCAACTATGCACAAGCGGGAAGGCTTGGAGTACTCTGATTTTTTGGCACGATGTGATGTATTGTGAGCTGGGTTTTAAGTATCTGACAGTTAGTCCTTGGAATTGGCAGCCTTATGCTCGAGACCAGTACCCTGAATAACCTAACCGACAGAGTATAGCTGGGACAAAACTGACTTCATTCATCTGCTGTGCACACGTGCTCGGTGCAGTGAGTTTTCAGGACTCACTTGAGTACACGTCCTGTACTCGAGGGCAGCACCACACTCTGCCCTTAGCATATGCTGCAGAGTTAAGACAGGCAGCTCCACACAGAAAAACGTTGTGCCACATGGACATTAGAAATGATTGACGGATGACAAGGACTTAATTGTATCTTCACCCTGCTCCACAAACACAAACACACACCCCTCTGTAACCTGGGCACTGGAAGCTGGGCACTGGAAGCTAGGCACTCCAGTGTCCTATATACTCAAGATAAAAAACTCAAAAGAACAAAACTAAGGGAAAGAAATCTGAGACCTTTTGAATCTGTTGGCCGATCACATGTATCAGTGATAGCACCCCAAAGCTGTAAGATTGCTGTTTTCTGTTCTGGCATCCTCAGCTTTGCTCCTGTATGTTCACTTCATCTGTGACCCCACTGCCTTGGGCTCAGCCCTGTCCTCGGTTACAGAATGAAACGTTGTGAGGAAGGAAAAGCTTATGACCCCATTTCCTACATGGGGAAAGAATCTATTTAAGGGTATTTACCAGCCTGAATAAACCAGCCTAACAGACAGCTTTGAAAATCTCACTGTGTGTTTCTCTGCATCGTTAGAAGTTGAGATGTCAGTTCCTCATCGATAACAGGGATTAGTAGGATTTCCTTACTTTCCAGGAACCTTGTGAGGAGCTCAAAGGTTGTGGTAACAGGGCATCTTAGATGACAGATTGACCTGTTGTCTCTGGTGGGAAGAGCACGGCCATAGGGTTTGTTTCTCAGCTGACTTACCGCCTTTCTATTAATGCAGTTCTGCTGAGGTCCATGACATGACTCAGCCAACCAGCTGTGAAACAGAGCTCATTTCCATAGGATTTTACCAGCTACCTTTCCACTGAGTCAGGGGTAACAGGCTCTGCAGTCTGGGAAATGTTTCAGGACGTGCCTTTTCCTTCTTGTGTCAAGGAATCTGTCCTGCACAGAAAGGCTGTTGAGTTGAAAGACTCAGGTATGTTGTTTTACATGGTATGTGAAGAGAAAGGCTCCTGAAGTCAAAAGCTGGCAGTGCTTTCCAAACAAGGGCTCAAGAACCTGATGCAGGATTCCCAAAGAGAGCTCATCTCATCAGATACATGGTCCTGGATGATGGCATCCTCCGTGCAACCAAAAGGCCTTGTGCAGCTGTAGCTCTCGCCCAGCCAAGTGCCCAAAAGCACACATGCTGTCCAGGACGTGGTGCGCTCGGGCATAGCAGCTTGCCCAGCTCTGGATGACTGCATGTACCATTCCCTTCCTAAGATCCAGGCTGTGTTTATACAACTGCAGCCTCACTGCACCAAAAGAGATGGCTTAGTGCAATCAACTGTAAAATTTGTTTTTTTAAGTCCGTTTCATCCTTCCAAATGCATGTTGCAACATAGTCATCATTAGTAGAGCTTTAGCCATCAGATCACAACTGAGAATGCAACAGAATTATAGTCAGAGGTTCACTACTTAGCATTTTAAATGCTCCACAGCCAGTATCTTGCCCAATGTGCTCAGTGCAGGCTCTGGTTTTTTGAGAAGTTTTGCAACCTGGTTTAACTCTGTCACTTCCTGCAGGGAACTCCTGATGATCTCTGCTTGTCACTGGCAGAGCCCTGTGTAACTGCCTTAGTCTGGTTTGCTTTTCAATTAGCTGCCAGTCTGCAACCAGCAGAAACCTTGAAAGAACTGATTGAAAGCCTCACACTCAAATAGTATCAATTTGGAACCAAGGAGGAGGTATTTTTGTTCAAAACCCACAGAAACAGAGATCAGAACGGAAAAAAAAAATCAACACCACAAGTTAAAGGTAATTGAAAAGGATGTTAAAGTTTGATTAGATTGATTCAAGCAACAGGATCTGTGGTTGCAGTTTTCCACGTGTATTTTTCCTGCCAGGAAGCAGAAGGGTGAACTCCTCTATTAGAAATACATATGGGATGGTGCACATAGTAACTAATTTTGTATTTCTTAAAACAGAAGAAACTTCCCAAGATAAATGTTATTTGAAGAAAACTATTGAAAAACATTAAAGGGTATAATAAAGTATCTATTAATAGTTAACAAGGGACAAACTTAAGGCAAAAACTTGCATCCATTTCCCCCTCACTGCTGTAGTCTGGCAGTCTGACATCGTTACACAACCATCCTATGAGGAAGAAAAGAAAAACTATTCCTCGTTTTATTCCTGCACAGAAGGAGAAGTGACTCCCTTTCAAAGACAGAGAGTGAAGCTGTATGCTATAGAACTTGCTCTTCTCTCTCCCAAAACCATCTCCCTTTCCTTTACTAGATCTGATGATCATCAGCCCCTTTCCTGAACCAATTCAGCTCACAAAACCAGCAGAGAACTAACCCGGAAAGAGATTCTGCTGGTTTCATGAATTGAACTGGCTCGACCAAATGTCAGCTGAGCACCAAAGCATATAAAGAAAGGAAGAAAGCTCCATGTGCAGAAAGTGGAGCTAAGGAAAAAGGGAACGGGATTTTTGTTTTTTGGCAGCAGTGAGCTGCTGGACCAGCTCAGCTGTAACAAGTCAGTAACTTCACTTGGAGGCCATAACACAGGAGGGAACTGAATCTGGTTCATGCCCTCAACATGCAGCCATCCTACATGTCGTATTAGTTATAACCAGGGCTTAAGCCCTCGTGGTCTGAGAAGGATGTTTTATGGTCTGAGCTTGCAGGCTTTGACTGGTAGCTGGAAGATTCATGGGCACTATTCCTTCATTTGTGTGGGAAGATGTGTGCATGAAAGAAGATCCTACACAATTCTGAGCAAAAGGGCAGTATGCATTTCTGAGAACAGGGAAATTCAGTCAAACACTAAATGTTACCCAGCAGCTACTTACAGTCAATGCCCATTTTATACCCTAGAGAGAAAGAAGGCCTTTTTGGAAAGCTCACCTCCTTCATTAGGGTGTTAAAGGGGTAATACTCTGAGGATGTGATTACCTGAAACATGGCAGATGCTTGACTTTATTTTTTTATGGAGCATTATTCCAGCGAGGCACATTATTTTGTGATCCTCAAAACAAGTTTTGTTGGCACAAGTGACATGGTGCTAAACAAGTGGCTAGCATCCAGTCTCTCAATCTGACTTTTCCAAAATAGCCAACATATTATGTAATGACACACAAAAAAAATCACACGGAAAACCAAACACATCCCAAACAAAGTAAAGCAAAGCAAAGCTAAGAGGAAACTGAACTTCACAATCTCACAGTTTAACATAATAAAATTTTGGGGAATTGTTCAAGTACTCTTAGAATGTTACAAAGCAGAGAAGGAAAAAAAAAAGACACAGCCCACTGTTATCCATCCAAATCACCTTTAAAAAAATCCAAACAATGGAATGCAATTTTCCTGCCCAAAACTGCACAGTGAAGGGGTTGATTCAGTTTTCCTCACTTTACCAGACTGATATCTTGGAGCCTGGTTTTCTAACCTTTCGTGTTGTTCCTGTAGCATAACAGCGCTTGTTAACAATATCATATGCACCATGTTATTACAATCATTAGCCCTTTCAATTAAGCCACAATAGCTTTAAAAGAGAAACTTGTTTGCTTTCTTCACTGCTTTCTGTTATGGTTCCTCCTAGTTTCTGCATCAAAACAGCTGTATGCTGCAGCTTCAAAATTGCTGGCCTTTTGCCCTTTCAGCCTTCCCTTTCCTGTTCTGCAATGCAGTGCATAGTTCCCCCAAAGCGCCTGCCTCGCCGGGGGATTTGAGTGCATGGTCTTTGGTTGTGGTTCAGCA